>NW_006201581.1:1100946-1119172 GCF_000334495.1 Tupaia belangeri chinensis | reverse complement strand
TATATATATATATATATATATAAAATCTGGGCAAGAGATGATGTAGTAATAAAATGCAACACTGCAAGACTGGCCCATGTGATACGGCTCTGGGGTCAATTCTGGAAACGTCCCTGAGTATGCCTGGCATGCTCATGCCTGTGACCTGGGGTAAGCTGAAGGTGGAGGTGGACTACAGTATCAAAACGCTAGTAGGAATGCTCTCTCTTACTCATGGAAGAAATAAAATAGACTTTTAAAACATAAGACGTATCTCATTAATAAATATTTTATCTAGTTCACTTTTTTCCTACCTTCTTGAAAACTAAAACTCCTAAATAGATATACTTTTAATTTTTCTTTTTGATTGAAATTAATATGATTCAGCTTCAGATGGCTTTGGTCAACTTTTTTCCTCAAAATAACAATATTTATCTATAAATTCTTCAAGCCCTATCACTTTTTAGATCTTCATAAATTCCCTTTATTTTGCCTTTGTACTTCCACTAATGAGTCTCACAATCTTTGACAAGAGTTCTGTTGGCATCAAAACAAACCTAAATAAAGAGATATCCCTTCCATTATTTTATGATATGTTAACAGTAATGTCATATCTTTCATTGTGTTAACCATCATTTTACTTGGTAATACTTGGTAATTTGATGTTCATGTCCCATCGCAGCTAGGCTTCTGATAGAATAGCTGATTTTATGTTCATCTCCTATTTGGAGTTTTTTTTTTTTTTTTTTAATCGGGTATTATCAACATAATGGCTCTGAAGTCAGGGTAATGGATGAGTTTACTGAAAACATGATTCATTCTCTCATTTTGCTGGCCAAAATATACTTTTGGAGTTTTTTTTTTTTTTTTTAATCGGGTATTATCAACATAATGGCTCTGAAGTCAGGGTAATGGATGAGTTTACTGAAAACATGATTCATTCTCTCATTTTGCTGGCCAAAATATACTTAACAATCATAAACATGAGAGTCCAGGTCTCAACCTGCTTCAGAAAAGGCAAGAGGAATGTACCTGTGGGAGTAGGACACTCAATGATATGGTAAATTACCTTGTCCAGGCACTGGCTAAGTGGTACCATGGAAAATCTCCAGAAGTATCTCAGCTGCACATGCTAAATTGTCTCCCATGTGAGCTTGTCTCTCAGTGGCTTGGCTTTAAGCCTACTGAAGAGAAAAATGTTTCTTACCGTCTCTCAAAATTACACACCATTTGCACTCTTGCAATCTTGTTTTATTTCCATTGAATGGTTAAAAAAAATTATTAAAAGAAACCAGATGACTGTATTATTTATTTTTAAATCCTCTGTTTAATTAATGTTTATAAGTCTCATATAATGTCATAATTTTTATGAATATATTACCCAGACATCCTACAAATAATCAAGTCTTTGAGTGAAATGTTTATTTTTATAATGAACGATCAATAGTCAGCCATGTTTCATACAAGATGCACTTTTTATATAGTATAGCTGTTATTAAAGAAACCAGAAAAGATTTATGGTGGCATCTTCCTTATTTTGAGTTCACAAAAAAGAGCCTACCATAAGTAACACATTGTAGTTATTAGACATTCCTAATAATCAGAGAACAAGAATGAGTAATTTTTAGATCAATCAAAATTATTTATTGTAATTATTTTTAGGTTCTGGTTATATTTTAAAGATTGTACTATATTTTTAATATAAATAACTTTCATTCAAGCTCAATAATATAGCACTCTTCAGGTTACACACTGTATCATGTGTTTCTTCAACTGATTCCTACATCTAGTTAAAGACACAAAGTAAAGTTTTTCATGGGGACATTTAGAAATGGCTAGGGCTGTTATCAACCTTCCAAGTCTATTTATAAGTCTGGACATGGAAATAAGAGACATGAAATAATTATAGCAGTTTTAATCATCATACTTCTGACATTCAACCAGATATCAATAGGTCTCTGGTTGAGCTGTCCTATAGATAAAAGTTCAGTTGTTATGCGTCTAACTGAATGTTAAACTTTCTTTTATCAATTTCTTCTTATTCAAATTGTATTTAACATATCATTATATGAGAGATATTTTCTGAGAAAATTCTCTGGCTTGAGAAATCCTGTTCAACATATTAATACTGAGGAGTTACTGACTGGAAGAGCATTGGGATCTCCCTGAACATGTGAGTCACCCACATATCACTACTTCTCTGTTACTTGGGCTGGCAGAAACTGAGAGGTCGATCATGGGCTGAAACATTATTGGTGGTGCATTTCTTTCTCTTTCTCTCTGAAGAAATAATTATAACTTTAAAAAAAAAGCACTTTAGAAACAAAATCTGTGGATAATTTCTGATACCTCTCCACTGTAACTCCTTACCAGCAAATAAGAATAACTTTTTCAGTTATATGACAAGGAAAGAAAGAATTTTGCTTTGTTGCATAGTTCTCTTTTCCTGTCCTCCATCCCAAGGAAAATGCAACATACTTCAGGACTGATTTTTTTTCCCTATGTTTTCTAAATTTGGAGAGATTTCATATTTAGAATCTTCCTTCAAAGGAACAGAAATACCATCAACTCACAAAACTATGTATTAGAAGATTGAGTCATGAAGCAGCACTTCTAGAAAGATGGGTTGCATTGAAACTCATGAAGACAAGGAACAACCTAGTTTGTTACCACTTGATAAAGGGCTCCCGTGACACATGGACTTAATGTGGATCACGGTGGCCATGGATTATTTGTTCTGTGTTCCATGGTACCCAAAGATGTACACATTTTTTCCAGGAAAATATTTATAGCAGAGAAGAATGTCCTGGAGAACTCGTGGGTACAACCAGTTGCAGATTGCATATTACATATATTCATTGAGAAAACTTTAAATACATTCATGTGTAGTTTAATGAGAGGGATACATTTGAGAAATGTATCACTGGATGACTTTGTTGTGTGAACATCATAAACGTACCAACACGAACCTAGAAGGTACAGCTACTGCACATGTAGGCTTTACGGTACAGTCCCTATGTTCTTCAGGGGACCACTATCATATATATGGTTCACTGTTGACTGAAACATCAGTATGCAATGCATGACTATACGTGTGCACACACAATATGGCATAGATGCAGTTGTCATGCTAAAAGTAATGGATTGAAGATAGAATGCTCCCACTAGACAATATAAATTTCTTATATTTTTTCTCATTTCTCTTTTGGTTGCTAGAAAGCTCAGAGCCAAATCTATGGACCTTACTTCAGTAACCATCTATGATGCACATATCTTGATATGATATGTAACCAATTATGATGTACATAACTTTATATGATCTCTTCCTTATGTGTTATTCATATTTCTAACCCTATTTTCAATGGTTCTGATTTTTTGTTCTGTTTTATTGTTTTTCATTTTAGTAAACTGCTTCAATTTCTTTGTAGAATTGAAGCAAAAGTACTCAAACATCTCAGACAATGAAAGAAAATACCACAACTACAAATATTTGATACTTCTCCCTTGTTTTTCAGTTTCTTTTTAATGGTTTGAAGAAAGCTTAGACTAAGAAGACATGGTCAAAATTAGCAATATTTTTCTAAAATAAAAAAAAAACAATCTTCTACATTGCATAATTAGCTCATCGTGACTGTGGAGAGGAGTATCACAAAGTTGCTACGTGCAGCTGTGATTAAGGCTAGACAACTGAAAGCACAGGATGGAAGTGGGTTTTCTTCTCTTCTTTGATCATTCACCAATCAACCTTTCATAGTGAATTTTGAAAGATAAAACTTTGCACAAGTATGAGGCATTTGCTGAGACTGGAGACTCAGCCTTTGACATCTGCCATGCATAAATGATCAGCCTGAAGATACAGATTTTTTTTTTTTTACTGAATATGAATAATATATAAATATTCTTCACAGAAAGCTAAAATTCACTTTCATTTTCTGCTTTGCTTCCTTTCAACTCCTTGATTTCCTATCTCCTCTCATTCTCTTCTCATACTTCTCCACATCTTTTTAAAATAAAAACATGATGGAGACACTTATTATTCATAGGGATATTTTTCAGTTGACTATGCTTGCATGACTGTCAATAGACCAAGATATCTCATCACCAAGAATGTTCAAAGTGTCGCCCCAAGTCAGGAGAACTGATAATGAGTCACATGAGATAGAGCTGCCTGACCAAGGGTGGGAACTGGAAATCCCTTTGTACGTTTGGGCTAGCTTAGAAGCAGTGGCGCTTTGCCAAGAACAAGCTTCAGAGCTGCCAATACCTCTACTTGAATCTGAATTCTGTCACTTCCCCACTATGGAGCCTGGAGAAAACTCATTAAGCTCCTCAGGACTCAATCTCCTCATCTCTAAAATGAGTATAACATATTTTAGGGTACTATAAATTAAATTCTTCCTCAAAAGAAAATTCAAATATCTGACAAAAACATATATTTTCACAATAGCACATTTGAAATTATCATTCATTCACTGAAAAAAAAAAAAACACCTTCTATGTGTGCACACTGTATTGGCTGCTTGAGATAAGTAATGAAATGCATGGTCCCTGACCTCAGCTAAAACATAGACCTAATAATAACCACTATGCAAAATAGAACAGGAATAAAAGTATCATTTTGTTAGTCTCTATATTTCCCAACAAAATCTCTGACTGAAAGGTCAACTGAAACCTCTGGCTTTGTTTTAAATATGAAAGGGACCTCTTAAATACCTCTCTCACATCAAGACCATCACATTTTAAATACTGAGACCCAAAGTCTCAGATGACCTGCACCAGAGAAAAAGATATGGGTGGAGTCTTTTTATCCCCCCAGACACAGCATGAGAAACAGGACAACCACCAAGATTTAAGAGGAACCTGTGCTTTCTTTTCTTTTTTTTTTTTGGAGAGATTTTCACTATAGGGCGCGTGCGCTCGCCAGACAGACAGAGAGAGACATAGAGACAGAAAGCGAGAAATCACCCCCGAGGGAGGATGGTCACGCCACAATCCCTTCTCCTCCATTCTCCTCTCGGGATCTTGGGCACGCACGCACACACGCCCAGCGTGAGTTTTAAGCCACCGGGTCCAGGACACGAACCGCGGTCGACTACGTGGGAGTCCAGCGACATAGCCATTACGCTAACTGCTGGTTCCCAGGAACCTGTGCTTTCTTACCAACTCTGTGACATGATACAAAACAGATACCAATTCTATGACATGACGCAGAACAATGAGAAGTGCTGTTACTGTGCTCCTCAGTTTGAAACTGTCACCAGTGATTGCGCACCAGTGATTGGCAAGACCCACCAGTTACATACACTCAGTAGCTGGCATTTGCACAGTTACGTTGATTTCTTTCATTGAGTTTGGGTTGGTATAGGGAGAGGGGGTTGCTAAGAAATAGATGACACAAAAATGGAAAATTATCTGTTGATGGTGTATGTATGATAATATCTTTAACTGGGCTAATGTGCTGTGTATTCATGGTTGTAAAATTCATTTTGCAAGCTGTAATGATATACAGCAATTGAACATATGAAAATGAATTAATTCATTTGGAAATAAAAGGAATAAGTGAACCAAAGAAGATAATGTATGAAGTAAAGTAACTATAGGCCATTCCTCCAATAGGAAACAATGTCAGTTAATTATCTCCCGGCTATTACCTTGAAACCTAATCTTATCAAGAATATAGCAAGAGACCTTGAAACATTTATGTGAGCTCTATTATTTGACAGTTCTTCAAATGAATAATTAGTAAAAGTAGACTAAACAGGCCCAGCCATGGAGGTAAACAGCACCATCATTGGAAAAGTTGAAAGCCACGCAAGAGGCCCCAGCTCAGTTTTGAACCAGGCTGAACATGTCAAGTACCATTTTGTATATGCCTGTTAAACTAGTTAATTGGGAAGCTGGGTCAGAGGTTTTGCCATAGGGCTAGACCCTCTTTAAAATGACTATCTCTGTCTCTTTCTATCGCTCTTTCTCTCTTTTTTCCCCTTTCTCTCCTTCTCTGTTTCTTTCTCATAAAAGAAAAAGAAAAAACTAGACTAGGCATTTTCTATAGTTCAGCACAGACTTCAGTCTAAGAAGAATTCTAGATGGTATCTGCAACAGTGAGAGAATGTCACTATCACAAAGATTAAGTTCATCTTACTAGAAGTGGAAAATGTGTTCATAAGAAATTGCAAGTTACCCTAAATTTTAGTGTTAGAGATTATGAAAAAAAAAAGATATTATCAAATGCATTACAGAAACAAGGATACAAAGTGCCCGTGACATATACTATAAAATAGTAAATGATATCAGTTCCATAGATTTTTGGGGCCGAGATGGTGATAACAAGCAAATTCTAACTGTAGAAGAGCAGCAAAGAACTAGATATATAAGGATACTTTTCTTGAAAGAGAGTCAAACATCTAGAAAGAGGCAGTAAGAAAATGCATAAACTCACCAACAGCAGTACACACAGCAAACTGAGCCAACTTCCCACAAAGGAAACCTCAAAGTTGCTTCTGAGCATTTGTGCAAGTTACTCTATAATGACTCAAATGCATTACTCTTCACCATCAGGATCCTTTGGCCCTGTGTGATATCTGTGACCGCCAGGTGCAGAGAACCAAGTAATGACAAGTGCTTGTCTGAGTTATAAATTCCTTGCCTCTACGTCTTGTGTTTTATCTACTAAAACCATAGTTGTCTGTCTCTCCCTGAGATGAGGGCTGCCTTTAGTCCAGGTCTTGACTTCCTTTCATTTGTGTGGTCTAATACTCTACTCCAGGAGATCCTAGCTGCATTGAATCATTATACAACCAACATACAACATTGTATTACCAAGTACAAAACTATATGAGCCAATATCCAAGGGATGGATTTAGGATTGGCTCCATTCGCTATCATTCCATTAACTGGTTGGTATATTCTGTACTTCTAACTCTGCAGCTTTAGGTTCTGGTAGTTTGCGTGCCCAGTCTTTACCTAGGGAGACACTGAGGGAACAAAGAGAGATCCTCTGAACTACTTGTCAACTTTCATGTCAGAGATCTGCATGCAAAGAAACAATACAGGAAATGGGGTACTGGTAAGGGTAATCAATCCGGACCACCATATGAGAGTTGTTATTACAAAATGTAAGCATCAATTCAGATATCTCATAATCTAAGTAGGCAGCTGGATAAATAAGTAGAAATAAATAATTATAGTATGGGAATTGGAATTGCAATTATACTCTGTGTGTGTGTGTGTGTGTGTGTGTGTCTATATATTTAGACCAGAGCAACTACTCAGTAAGTGCTAGCTGCTAGTCTTAGTTTGCTGGACAATGTCTATATACAGACTTCATGAATGGCAACTTGACCACATAACGTTCTTAGGTCATTCTTTTTTTTTAAATCAAAACATTTTAGACAATGTTTTTGTTCTAAATCTACTTTTTTAAATTTGTTTTTATTCACAATAGCATGAGGATAAAAAGAAAACGAAGCATGCATAAGAGAGAAAAATTATTTTATTTAATTCTACTTAAATTCAACCAAGTAAAGGTAGTTGCATTGAAACTAAAGAAATAATAAACATCAGATAAATATTTTTTCACATCAAGGGAAATTGATTCCTATGAAATTCTTTAAGAAAAAAGACTATGAATAAGGTCGGTTGAAGCTTTAAATCATTATGATGACATATGTCAATTTTGAACAGAATTCATTTTTTTTCGTATAAGTGGATTATAATTGCTCAATCTTCTTCATATCCTTCTCTGAGCTTTCTACTTTCGTTTGTTGCATAATACATGTACTATTAAACTATCATGTTAATTTTCCTAGAAACATTCTATTTTGCAACAGTAATTAGTGCTGACTAATCTTTTCATTGATTTAATTTTTCCGCCCGTTAGGTTTATTAGTCAATTAGTTGAGTATTTCTATTTAGTTCACTACTCTCTAAGATATTTCAGGTTCGGATGGTATGGTGTAGTTGGGAAGCAAACAGTTTCTTTAACCCGGTTATCTCCAAACCTACCACCATTATTAACTAGATGTAAAATGTTGGGCAAATTAAATAGCTAAACTTTTGTCAATGTCCTCAGTTTTTTTACATATATATTTTATTTTTATACACTCAATCACTATGTCATTACAGCATGCAGAATGGATTTTTCATGCCATGAATACAGTGCTTATTAGTCCAGCTAAAGATATTATCATACACGTTATCATCCACAGATAATGTTCTATTTTTGTGTCTCTTAAATATTTTGCTTATTTATTTTTCCCCTTTATTCCCTTTCTCTCATTCTCCCCTACTTCCCACCCTCCTCCTACACTATCTCTAGTATCTACAATTGTTCTTCATGCTTTCATATCTTCCAGTCTTTCAATTTCTGCCATAGCATGCAGATATTTGGTATATATTGAGTAGGAGGGATATATAACGTCTCTCTTCCATAGTCTGGCTTGTTCTCAGTTACAAATTAAGAATAATATTTGTATATACTCTCATGAGATTATAGTGAATATTGAGTGCCATAATACTTGTAAAACATGTGGAAAATGGTTTAGACCAGAGCAACTACTCAGTAAGTGCTAGCTGCTAGTCTTAGTTTGCTGGACAATGTCTATTTACAGACTTCATGAATGGCAACTTGACCACGTAACGTTCTTAGGTCATTCTCTTTTTTTAATCAAAACTTTTTAGACGATGTTTTTATTCTAAATCTACTTTTTTTAAAAAATGTGCTTGTATTCACAATAGCAGGAGTATAAAAAGAAAGAGAAAGAAGTATGCACAAGAGAGAGAAATAGAGAGAACAAAGAATTATGGCATAATGGGACCTGGTCATGCCACAATACTTTTTTCTCCAGTTTGCCATTCTGTCAGGATCCTGGCACATACATGTCAACCCTGACCAAAGGTGATAGGGCCAGGAGTCAGACCTCGGTAATCCCTGTGAGATTCAACTTCCTCTGTGCAGTGCCTTACTATTGCACCATGGAGTTGGTTTTAAATATTTATACCTAGACAATTTTTTCTTCCTTATATTTGTCTTCCTCTTTTGCTTGAGTGTCTGCAGATTTTTATTTTTTACCCTTGAAGTTTAATAATTAGCGAGGATACATCTACTATCAATTAGATTTTATTCATATTCAAATGCAATATTGTGTTTCCTTTTGACCTGAAATATTAGTCCTTCTTTAACATAAGGGAAAATCTCTTTTATTATATTTGCTACAGCTAATTTTTTTTCTATTTTTCTTGGATGGTCTGTCTCAGATTAGCAATTATCATTAACTAAGATTGTCTTTTTAAACATATATATATATGTATATGTATATATATATGTATATACATATATATACTAATTCTGCTTCCTTCTAACTCTGATGTAGGGTGATTTATACTTATAAGAGAGAGACACAGAGAGAGGGGAAAAGTGAGAAAGCACCTCCTGGGAGAAGGACAGTGCCATAATCCCTTCTCCTCCATTCTCCTCTTGGGATCTTTGGGCACATATGCATACATATCCAGTGTGTTTTTCAAGCACTTCTGATGCAGGACTCAAATCACACAAGTCGGCCATGTGAGATCCAGCTGCTTTAATCACCATGCCACTGACTGACCCTGTTTTTCTTGATTTTTAAACAGTGTAATTATTTTCTATTTCTCTTTATTTTAGTTATTTAATCTGTTTCTTAACTTTGCTTTCTTTTTCTCATTTCTTTTCCCACATATTTGTATAATTTTGCCATTATAGTGAATCTGTGCAAGTTTGGTCATACATTCAAAATATTTCTCATCTGTTAGAGCCACCATTTTTGTTTTTCTGTTAGCTAGAAGGCACTAGGTCATGCAGATTGACTGTGCAGGTCTAGCTAAACACTTAGCATCTTCCTTCTCTTCTGAGTTTTTATTGTCAGTTTCTTGCCGTGATCATCATTACACTATAAGGAATATTTCTGCTTTCATGAATTGCTGTAACTTTTTATTACTCTCAAATAGCATTCTAGAACTTGGAAAGCTTTGGTGGAACTTAAGTTTTCAGTTATTATTTCATGGTGGTATAAAGAGATTAGTATTGTTTAAGATTCTTTACTCTTCCCAGACCATCCAATTGACTGTATCATCTCCTCTCTAACACACATACAAAATCTAGTGTACAATACTTGGAAAATAGACTATATACTATGTAAATCTTAATGCATACTATATATTTTAATTTTGCAAAAGGGTGCACATGCTCAGAAGAGATAGACCAAGAGACAGAGAGAGGAGAGGAAGAGAACATCCTCCATGGGAGATGTCATGCCTCAAACCCTTCGCCTCCATTTCTCCATCCTATCGGGATCTGGAACATGCGTGCACATGAGTTATATATATATATATATATAATCACTAAATTATTTTATTTAATTCTACTTAAATTCAACCAAGTAAAGGTAGTTGCATTGAAACTAAAGAAATAATAAACATCAGATAAATATTTTTTCACATCAAGGGAAATTGATTCCTATGAAATTCTTTAAGAAAAAAGACTATGAATAAGGTCGGTTGAAGCTTTAAATCATTATGATGACATATGTCAATTTTGAACAGAATTCATTTTTTTTCGGATAAGTGGATTATAATTGCTCAATCTTCTTCATATCCTTCTCTGAGCTTTCTACTTTCGTTTGTTGCATAATACATGTACTATTAAACTATCATGTTAATTTTCCTAGAAACATTCTATTTTGCAACAGTAATTAGTGCTGACTAATCTTTTCATTGATTTAATTTTTCCGCCCGTTAGGTTTATTAGTCAATTAGTTGAGTATTTCTATTTAGTTCACTACTCTCTAAGATATTTCAGGTTCGGATGGTATGGTGTAGTTGGGAAGCAAACAGTTTCTTTAACCCGGTTATCTCCAAACCTACCACCATTATTAACTAGATGTAAAATGTTGGGCAAATTAAATAGCTAAACTTTTGTCAATGTCCTCAGTTTTTTTACATATATATTTTATTTTTATACACTCAATCACTATGTCATTACAGCATGCAGAATGGATTTTTCATGCCATGAATACAGTGCTTATTAGTCCAGCTAAAGATATTATCATACACGTTATCATCCACAGATAATGTTCTATTTTTGTGTCTCTTAAATATTTTGCTTATTTATTTTTCCCCTTTATTCCCTTTCTCTCATTCTCCCCTACTTCCCACCCTCCTCCTACACTATCTCTAGTATCTACAATTGTTCTTCATGCTTTCATATCTTCCAGTCTTTCAATTTCTGCCATAGCATGCAGATATTTGGTATATATTGAGTAGGAGGGATATATAACGTCTCTCTTCCATAGTCTGGCTTGTTCTCAGTTACAAATTAAGAATAATATTTGTATATACTCTCATGAGATTATAGTGAATATTGAGTGCCATAATACTTGTAAAACATGTGGAAAATGGTTTAGACCAGAGCAACTACTCAGTAAGTGCTAGCTGCTAGTCTTAGTTTGCTGGACAATGTCTATTTACAGACTTCATGAATGGCAACTTGACCACGTAACGTTCTTAGGTCATTCTCTTTTTTTAATCAAAACTTTTTAGACGATGTTTTTATTCTAAATCTACTTTTTTTAAAAAATGTGCTTGTATTCACAATAGCAGGAGTATAAAAAGAAAGAGAAAGAAGTATGCACAAGAGAGAGAAATAGAGAGAACAAAGAATTATGGCATAATGGGACCTGGTCATGCCACAATACTTTTTTCTCCAGTTTGCCATTCTGTCAGGATCCTGGCACATACATGTCAACCCTGACCAAAGGTGATAGGGCCAGGAGTCAGACCTCGGTAATCCCTGTGAGATTCAACTTCCTCTGTGCAGTGCCTTACTATTGCACCATGGAGTTGGTTTTAAATATTTATACCTAGACAATTTTTTCTTCCTTATATTTGTCTTCCTCTTTTGCTTGAGTGTCTGCAGATTTTTATTTTTTACCCTTGAAGTTTAATAATTAGCGAGGATACATCTACTATCAATTAGATTTTATTCATATTCAAATGCAATATTGTGTTTCCTTTTGACCTGAAATATTAGTCCTTCTTTAACATAAGGGAAAATCTCTTTTATTATATTTGCTACAGCTAATTTTTTTTCTATTTTTCTTGGATGGTCTGTCTCAGATTAGCAATTATCATTAACTAAGATTGTCTTTTTAAACATATATATATATGTATATGTATATATATATGTATATACATATATATACTAATTCTGCTTCCTTCTAACTCTGATGTAGGGTGATTTATACTTATAAGAGAGAGACACAGAGAGAGGGGAAAAGTGAGAAAGCACCTCCTGGGAGAAGGACAGTGCCATAATCCCTTCTCCTCCATTCTCCTCTTGGGATCTTTGGGCACATATGCATACATATCCAGTGTGTTTTTCAAGCACTTCTGATGCAGGACTCAAATCACACAAGTCGGCCATGTGAGATCCAGCTGCTTTAATCACCATGCCACTGACTGACCCTGTTTTTCTTGATTTTTAAACAGTGTAATTATTTTCTATTTCTCTTTATTTTAGTTATTTAATCTTTTTCTTAACTTTGCTTTCTTTTTCTCATTTCTTTTCCCACATATTTGTATAATTTTGCCATTATAGTGAATCTGTGCAAGTTTGGTCATACATTCAAAATATTTCTCATCTTTTAGAGCCACCATTTTTGTTTTTCTGTTAGCTAGAAGGCACTAGGTCATGCAGATTGACTGTGCAGGTCTAGCTAAACACTTAGCATCTTCCTTCTCTTCTGAGTTTTTATTGTCAGTTTCTTGCCGTGATCATCATTACACTATAAGGAATATTTCTGCTTTCATGAATTGCTGTAACTTTTTATTACTCTCAAATAGCATTCTAGAACTTGGAAAGCTTTGGTGGAACTTAAGTTTTCAGTTATTATTTCATGGTGGTATAAAGAGATTAGTATTGTTTAAGATTCTTTACTCTTCCCAGACCATCCAATTGACTGTATCATCTCCTCTCTAACACACATACAAAATCTAGTGTACAATACTTGGAAAATAGACTATATACTATGTAAATCTTAATGCATACTATATATTTTAATTTTGCAAAAGGGTGCACATGCTCAGAAGAGATAGACCAAGAGACAGAGAGAGGAGAGGAAGAGAACATCCTCCATGGGAGATGTCATGCCTCAAACCCTTCGCCTCCATTTCTCCATCCTATCGGGATCTGGAACATGCGTGCACATGAGTTCAGCAAGTGTCTCACTGGCAAGGTGGGCCATGTAGATTCAACTGCTTTAACCATTAGCCACAAAACTGGCCTATTAAGGCATATATTTAAATGAGAAAAAATGTGTAAAAAAATAGAAACAAGTTCACTAATTTTTAATTAATTAGAAAATACATATAATTTGATTTATTCAGACATGTGTAATTAATTTTAAATAAAAATTTATCTGTGGTAGCACAACATAAATGCTCCAACTTACTCCATTGTATGTATTTTTTATAAACAATAAACTTTTCAAGTAAAAGTAATTTACAAAATATTGATTAATGTAAAACAGAAAATAAACATCTTACTCATTTTCTAGAGTGCATTAAAACCTATCTTAAAGTATATTTAATTTTGTATGTTGGTACACCATAAAACAACAAATAAACTCAAATTTTGTTCTTTCCTGAATCTAAATAACTTATTCTATTTGTAAAATGTAAGGGTAATTAGTCATTACTCTTTTATTTGAGAGAGTGGGTTTTTTGTTATTGTTTTTGTTTGTTTGTTTTTGCTATAAGACACATGTGCTCACTGGAGAGACAGAGACAGAGAGACAGAAAGTGAGATATCATCTCCTGGGGAAATAGCTACACCACAATTCTCCATTCTCCTCTTGAGATTTGGGGTATCCACACACACACACTCAGCGTGAATTTCAAGCCTCTGGATCTGGGACTTAAATTAGGGTTGACCACATGGGGATCCAGAGGCTCAAATACTATGCTACCTGCTGGCCCCATTAGTTACTACTTTTAAATAATTATTAATATATTAATTTCTCCTTTAATTTATTAATCCTAGAAGTACTAAATATTTAATTTGGAAGACTATAAAACAATAAAAGGTTATTTTTGATGCATTTTGTTTTTCATTTGTCTGAGGATAAATATCATAGATATAAGAAGGAACTGGGGACCAGAAGACAGTGTAATGGCTATGTCGCTGGACTCCCATGTAGTAGACCATGGTTCAAGTCGTGAACCTGGTGGCTTAAACTCACACTGGGCATGTGTGTGTGCATACCCAAGATCCCAAGAGGAGAATGGAGGAGAAGGAATTGCACCATGGGCATCCCTCTTGGGGGGTGATTTCTCGCTTTCTGTCTCTCTGTCTCTCTCTGTCTGTCTGGTGAACACACACATCCTATAGCAAAAACCTCTCCAAAAAAAAAAAAAAAAAGTTTGTTTTTGCTATAAGACACATGTGCTCACTGGAGAGACAGAGACAGAGAGACAGAAAGTGAGATATCATCTCCTGGGGAAATAGCTACACCACAATTCTCCATTCTCCTCTTGAGATTTGGGGTATCCACACACACACACTCAGCGTGAATTTCAAGCCTCTGGATCTGGGACTTAAATTAGGGTTGACCACATGGGGATCCAGAGGCTCAAATACTATGCTACCTGCTGGCCCCATTAGTTACTACTTTTAAATAATTATTAATATATTAATTTCTCCTTTAATTTATTAATCCTAGAAGTACTAAATATTTAATTTGGAAGACTATAAAACAATAAAAGGTTATTTTTGATGCATTTTGTTTTTCATTTGTCTGAGGATAAATATCATAGATATAAGAAGGAACTGGGGACCAGAAGACGGTGTAATGGCTATGTCGCTGGACTCCCATGTAGTAGACCATGGTTCAAGTCGTGAACCTGGTGGCTTAAACTCACACTGGGCATGTGTGTGTGCATACCCAAGATCCCAAGAGGAGAATGGAGGAGAAGGAATTGCACCATGGGCATCCCTCTTGGGGGGTGATTTCTCGCTTTCTGTCTCTCTGTCTCTCTCTGTCTGTCTGGTGAACACACACATCCTATAGCAAAAACCTCTCCAAAAAAAAAAAAAAAAAAAGAAGAAGAAAAGAAAAGAAAAAAAGAAATAAGGAACTGAAATTAACAAGTATATATCAACATGCACTAATGTCATCTATTGTCATGCAGCTAGCATCATGCATCTATCTAATTTATGGAAACTCTCATCCTCTAAGTCTAGTGATGAATACATATTTCACTAATTAAAATTCAAATAAAATGTTCAGGAATGTAGTGATTCTTATTATGTTTTACAGTTTTATTTCTTTCATGACAGAGAAAGAGAGAGAGATAGAGATAAGCATCCTCAACAGGATTTCCTTCCATGATCTTCCCCAAGCCCTTCTGGCCAGTCATGATCACGGGCACATGCTCATGCACACACTGGGCATATACAGATCAACCAGGAAACCAAACCAGCATTTCCAAATGATTTCCAACATTGCAGAGCATTGTACTACCTGCTACAGTAAAGCTGGGCCAATTTTCTTTTTCGTTGATTGGGTTATTACCACAGGACATGTGTACTCTCAAGAGAGACAGTGAGAAGAAAAGTAAGGAATCACCCCCCACACACCCCAGTTCCTCACCCAGGGCAATGGCCACACTACAGTCCCTTCTCTTTCTCTCTTCTCCTAAAATTTTAGGCACGCACACACATGCATCCAGTGTGCCTTTCAAGCTGCCAGATTCCAAACTCAAACTCCACTTGACCATGTGGAAGTCCAGGGCCTTAACCACCACACTACTTTTTGGCCCCATGGAGCCTATTTTTATTATGACCTATTTAATTAAGATTTTTGAGGCCACACTGCTAATGTCCTGCCTGATGTCTGCTCTCTCTCTCTCTCTCTCATTTTTCATTCACAGAATCCTACTTTTCTGTGGATGGAAATTAACTGAGGTTAAAATAATTAGTTTCCATGCCAGGAGGATAATCACATGTTTTACTTCTGCTCAATAAGATTGAAGAGGAAGTCATTAAGGATGACTTCATATTAAGCTGGTCAGAAAAATAGACACAGATGGCAGTTACACTTCAGCTGTGGACTTTTTGCTCTTGCCTCTTCTCTTTGGAAAAAAGTCATGAGATGCTGAAGTAGAGATGCCTGAGGTTAAAGACCATAAGCTAAGGCTGCCTGGCAAGAAAACTGAAAGAAACCAGTCAGCTGCCCTGTTAGCCTTGAATGGCCCATATTTAGACTATTGCTATGTTTGAAAAATCACTTTCCATTTCAACTCCTGCTTATCAAGTTTCTAGTACCATATATCAAATGAAGTCTTGACAGAAAACTTTATGAAGTATTGTTTAGGATAATTTTCTCACTTGTGATTTATCGGTAGCATTTATGGAAACATTGAAAAAAAAGTCTTATCATTCCTTTCTCTAATTCAATCTTTCAAGATGTAAATTTAGCAGATATTATATTATAATAGCCCCGATGGAATTAATTCAAGCTGAAACAAATTATCTTATTTTAAAACTTCAGTTTGAGAAGAGATTGTATTCTATTAAATATGTAATGATGACTATAAATTGTAGAAAGAACTTCTGCTTTTCTAATTCAATTTATTAATGCTGGCATTGGTACCTGATGGTGTTTCCTTCTGGGAGGAGAAGATGGGAGGGCATGGCACAAAACTTGCTCATTTACCCCGTGATCATTGAGTGATGACTGCAATATTGTGAAGAGGCTGACTAGTGAGCAAAAAATTCAGAGTAGCACATGAAGATATGAAGGCTGTCACTTTTTAATCTTAAAACTTTTCATAAGGGCTGGTCCTTATGACTCAAATACTTAAAAATATAACTTGTACTGTGCCAAAAGACAGCTTGAGAAATGTTGGCAACCAGTAGCAAGAGTGATTTCAATGTTCTTACTGCTTTGCATGCATTCTGGAGAGAAGCAGAGAAGGCATTAGAAATATTACCTTACTTATACATACTCACAAAATACCCTTAATATTGTAGGCAATCAGTAATAGGGACCAGCATATGGGAATCTATTCTCATAATATGGGTTATTTTAAATATAGCTGTTAAATTCTGTACTATGTTAGCCTAGCAACTGTTGTAACAGCAAGCCATAGGCAATGTGTAGATGGCGGCTTGTCTTTATTTGAGAAATGGATTTTTAGCCTGGGCCTTAATGAAGAATATACTCTTCTTATTATTATTTATTTTTTTTTAGAGAGAGATTTTTGCTATAGGATGCGTGCGTTCACCAGAAAGACAGAGAGAGACAGAGAGACAGAAAGTGAGAAATCACCCCCCAGGGGGGATGGCCATGCCACAATCCCTTCTTCTCCATTCTCCTCTTGGGATCTTGGGCACGTATGCACATGCGCCCGGTGTGAGTTTAAGCCACCGGGTCCGGGACTCAAACTGCGATCGACAACATGGGAGTCCAGCGACATAGCCATTACGTTAACTACTGCTCCCAAGAATATACTCTTCTCATAGCAAGATAATAGCAAAAGCTTGAACAAAGCAGTATAGGGACTTAGAAGATCACAGCTCCTCATATTAACAACATAGAGCTGTAGGCCACTCTACATCAGCAAGAGAATCTGATGCTTTCCCAGCTAATAGCAACTAGTGTCAGAGTGTGGCCAGAGCGAATTGGACATTTGCAACATAATTAATATAGACTTAGAAATCAGATGGAGTGATTCCAGACAAAGATAAGAAACAATTTTGTAATTTTTAAAATTCCTATTGGGAGGAAACAACAAAGTATAGACTGGTAGATTGGTGTAACCCTTGAGAAATACACAGCAAGCAGAGTGATTCAGGATGACCCAGAGTCAGACCAAGCACTCCTTTACCCATTCTTCAAGAGAGCTTGCACCTAAGAGGAGAAAGAAGAGACTAACTCAAAACCTTTCTTTTATGCCATTCCATACAAGGACCATTTGCTTGTTATTTTGAATTCAGTAAAATAAGTGGGATTCTTATTCTGTAGCTCATCATCAGTCATATTCAACAAATCCTCTCATTATTTACTTTGAGTTTTATAGAAAGATCTTTTTTTTTTAATATCAGGTGCATCTTGACAGACTCAAAATCAAGATTCTGATCTCAATAAGTAAATGGAGGTACTTTCAATGACTGCCATCAACTAATATTATTTATCAATATGTTCCCTTTTTGCTG
>NW_006201581.1:1094729-1100915 GCF_000334495.1 Tupaia belangeri chinensis | reverse complement strand
TCTTTCCCTCCACATACTTTATTCTCTTGATCCACATAAGAACTCTGTGAAATAAGTACTATCAATATAGTTTCCATTTTACGACAAAGATCCTGAGGCCTACAAACCAAAAAGCCTAAGGCATATGATTCTTTTCATTACAGGAATTAGAAGTCCTAATGTCTTTATTGCTAGAAGCTTTTAGCAAATAAAGATTGGAGGGAAATTTGTACACAGTATTTGATACGAAAGCCAGATCTTCTGGATTACAGATTTTCTGCTTGCTTTACCCATTGTCAAGGATTTCTCCATGAAAGCAAATTTAGAATCCATATCTTTTGAAAAATCACAGAATTAACTCCATCTATTCTACCCTGAGTAGTTCCAATCAAAGACTTTAGAAAGGACTCTGATAGATGGCCTGCCATGAGGCAGATGGATGGTCAAATGCACTTATTGCAGGAACATTTTACTGGACTCTCTAAAGCAGTGGTGCATATTGATATATTTGGAAATAAGCCAAACAAAGATTGAAAGAGAAAGGAATTTCCATTTCTCTCTTGGTTAACCACTAAGTTAAATTAATCAAAACACCAGACCTTATGCATTCCAGTTAACCAAATTTCAGCTGTATCTAAGCACTTTTTAATCACAATTATAGAAGTCAACACATAAAACATTTTAGAACATTTTAAACTTTACAACAATCACAGGCCTATAGGAAATTTGCAAGAATGAGAGAAATCACATTTTTCTGAATTGTTAGAAAATAAATTGTCCTCTTGATGTTTTATCACCCTTAAGTAATTAAGTTATACTAGTGAATTTTTCCTACAACAAGAAAAAGAAAAAAAAAAGAAAGAAGGAAAAATTAAATAAGGATGGAAGAGAGGGAAGGAGGAAAGTAGAAAGGAAGAGAGGGAAGGAAAAGAGAGGATTCATATTCATAACAATCAAAGTTAGGATATAATGTCGATACATTACTACCATTTCGTTTCCAGACCTCGTTTACATTTTACTAATTATCCCAGTAACATCTCTATAGCAAAAAGTCTACTTAGAATAATATTATATTTTGTTGACACCTTTATTTGAGTCCCCTTCAGTATGGGATAGTTCCTCAAATTCATTGACTTGAATGATCTAGAGCTTTTGAAGGTTAAAACATGAGCTTTTATAGAATTTCTTTCCATGTCTATTTATCTGTGGCTTCCCTGATATTAGGTTCATATTAGCATCTCTGGCATGCATATATACAGAAATGTTCTTTTATTCTATCAGATTGTACACAATATGAATTTGTTCCATTACTAATCTCCCTTTACTTTCATCACATGATTAAAGAGATGTCCACCAGGCCTCTGTACCACATTTTTTTTGAAAAGGTTAATTTATCATTTTATTATTTATTTTTGAGAGAGAGAGAGAGAGAGAGAGAGAGACTTGCCAAAGTCTCATCAAATTACAAATCTGCCCTTAGCCACCTTGACAGTCAGGATCATAGAGATGCATAGGTCCTGGGAATGGGCTGCTCCATTGTATCCTTACTCCATTTGTAATTAGTATTTTCTGGGACATAAATAGTCTATTCCTTATTACACTTTTAATTTATTCATTTATTTATTTATACCTATTCTGTTAATGGTACTTAATTTTTGTTAACTTGGATATAATTCCTACTATAATTTTTATTTTGATCTTTAAATGATCCCCTTTTAAGCCAGTAGGAGCTGCTTTTTATTTATTTATTTTTTGACATATTCCCAACATTCCCAGTCCAACAAGATATTCCAGATTCATCTAGTATTTTTCTTTTTTCAGTCTGGAATCAGTCATTTCTCAGAGGATACTTGATTCCTTTTAGTGGGGAAGCTGAGAGCTGGCTGTAAGGTGTGCTTATTGCTATGAGAGTGTTCTTAGTCTAGCTCTTCAATGTGGAACAGAGAGAGCAAATATATGTGAAAACACACACACACACACATACACATATTTATGGCTACACTCATTTCCATATTTAATTAAAAATCTTGAAAGCTATAAATGCACATCAATAATTAATTTATAGTTTTCTTTATTTCCATAAATGAAAATTCTGGGACCAGCAGTTAGCATAGTGGCTATGTCGCTGGACTCCCACATAGTCGACCGGGATTCACGTCCCAGACCCGGAGGCTTAAAACTCACACCGGGCGCGTGTGCATGCATGTCCAAGATCCCGAGAGGAGAATGGAGGAGAAGGGATTGCAGCGTGGCCATCCCTCCTAGGGGGGGCGATTTCTCGCTTTCTGTCTCTGTCTCTCTCTGTCTGTCTAGCGAGCGCACACGCCCTATAGCAAAAACCTCTCCAAAAAAAAAAAAAAAGAAAGAAAAGAAAAAATATTCTCTCCCCCAGAGGACAAACCTGGCCACCATTATGTTTAAATATTTACTTATTTGATAAAATTCCTTGTATATAATTCATCTTGCTCTTGGTCATGACCCCTGCTTAATGTGGTTTACTTCTTACCCAGCTCTGGAAGCCTGGACTATCTGCCATACAGAAGTCTCTTATTCCTGCAGAAAGTTGCCAGATAAAATACAAATGCCCAGTTAAATTTGAACTTCAGATAAACAAAGATATGATTTTTTTTAGAAATAAAGTTGAACTGCACATCTTGCATTTGTGACACCACAGGCCCTGATTTCTTCACAGTGGTCAGATCGGGTGTTCACTTACTGGCCACTCCATCTCCTGGCCCTTCTCTCCCCGAGGGAGGCTCTGACTTTTCCAGTCAGGCTGAGTCTCTGTGGGATGGTACTTCACACTGAGCTGAGCTCTGACACCACCACAGACCCAGTCTTAGCTTCAACAAACCGGTGCAAGGAGTCACCTCTTCAGATCCTGCCCTCCCACCTGACACCAATCTGGGTTATAGCATCTGCTCTCAGATTGCTTGTGGCTGGCAATATTCTTCTGCTTCACAAGCTGTCTTTAGGGCTGAATGTTCAAGAAGAGAAGGAGAGGGGGTTTGGGAGAGGAAGAACTCCTATACATATTTGAGGCTAAATTGCAAAATTTAACACCAAGCTTTCATTTTATGATAACAGATCACACAGAAATCTATTGGTCACTGGGAAAGTCATAATGTATTTTTCTGTTTTTCTGTGCAAAAATGACTTTTCTATGCATGACTTCTCTGATATATATATATATATATATATATATATAGTTTGTGATAACCACAAAAACAATTTATAATTTATATCTTTATAGAAAATTTTAAAAGATAAAATTAAGTAATTTTTGACAGTTTTCCCCAAACATCAATAACAATAAGCCTACCTGGGTAAGAGGAAAAAAGAAATAAAGATAAAGAGGGAGATTGAGAAGAGAAAAAAAAATAGGATAAAATGAATAATTGAAGGAAGAAAGGAAGGAACAAAGAGAAGAAAGAAAGAATGAGAGAAAGAGGGAGAGGGGAGGAAGGAGAAAGAAAGAGAAAATTGTAAAAAAAGAAGAAAATGAGAACTAGAGGAAGAAAAGAAAGAGAAACAGAAAAAGAAAATAAATAATGGCAAAAGAAAGAAGAAAGAGAGAGAAGAAGAAAGAGAAAAAAAGAGGGACTGGGATCTGAATTAAAAAAAATAGCTAAACTACATGACATGTTTTAAAATGATTTTGTTTCTAATTTTATAACTTGAATTAAAAATGTACTGAATATGGTTAATACTGTAGATATGGCAAATAATGTTTTCATCTGTGTGTGTGTATATATATATATATCTTTTTTCTTTTTTTTTCCCCCACAACTAACCCTTATTCGATTCAAGCCAGCCCAGTGCCCAGCCTTAGGTGATAGCTGACAATTCATGTAATCAAATGGGTCTTAAATAGGACATTCCACACTACTATGGAATGGATGGAGTATTATGAGGTGTTTTGTTTTCAAAGTTATTGGAAATATCTCCTAGCATTTTATGACTAGGATCCATGACAATCCAGCATACCGGAGAAATGTCCCATTGAAGACACCAGAAGTCTCTCCCCTCATTGAAAAACACTGGCCTATCTCTAACTTCCCAATCCATTTCCCTTTCCCATCCTCTTGCTACTTATAAGGTAGCCACACTACCCAGTTTTGTCCAATGAAACCTCAACAAAATTAGATTAAATTCTTATAAAGCCATTTAATTCAATTCTAGCAAAGCCATCTAATTGTATTTGCTTAATCTCTAGCAGTTTTTTTTTTCCTTTTCCTTTTAGCATAACACATTTTTAATTAAAACTATGGCATTTTTATTTCAAGAAGATTAAATTCAAAGAAATATCTCAAGGACATACTGAGGAATTTAAAGAATCTCCTACTTCCTACTTCAGAAGAGATGACTACAGTGTTCCCTTCCAAACTATCCTGATGATTCATTTTAGATAGAGGTGACTCAAGAAGAAAAGAGGAGGAGGAGAGTCTCCGAGATTGGTGCATAATGCACAGCAGACATTTGCTAAAGTCTTGCTGAAAGTTAGATGCCTCGAATGCTGCCTCTTGGTGTCCAGTTGGCTGAGGATACAATGCATAAGAAAATTCCAGTCAAGTCTTTGGGATCAGAAGGGCTCATGAGTTGTTGCCAATTGTTCCTACCTGCTGGACATTGAGCAGGGTAATTAGCCTCAGATTCCTCATTTAAATTAAAATAATAATGACTACTACTTAATTTGGCTGTTGTGAGGATTAAATGAATTTTTCTTCTTATTATTATTATTAAGATGCTATAAGGCAGTGTGGTCACCACAGAGAGAGAAAGAGAGAGAGAAAAAGTAAGAAATCACTCCCCACCCATGGGGGATGACCATGGCACAATCTCTTTCTTCTTAATTTTCCTCTCAGGAATTTGGGCGCACACACATACACACACACACACACATACACACACACACACACACACATCCAGCATGATTTTCAAGCCACCTGTCTCGGACTCAAACCACAGAATAGGACATGTGGGATCTTAACTCCCACTCCACCTGCCAGCCCCATGAGTTAATGTTTTTAAAGTGTTGGGTAAAATACAAAGTGTAGAGTAAGTGATGAATTAAGGTAAAACATTAGTTATTTTTCATGTGCTACCTAATTTCACACTGTGTTCTTGGATTAATGACTTTTGGTTGTTTATTTTTTTGCCTTAAATGATAAAAATGAACACAAGAAGGACATTATTCTGATGATAAGATTATAAAGATGCTTTAAAAGTAGCTTCATGTATTCCTTCTATGTTTTACAGTAACAATTAAGGTGACTAATTTACACTCTGTAGAACACTAATAGATCTACAACTCTGATAGTGAAGTTATCAGACAGGACTATATTTTAGAAATAGGATGGAATTTCAATCAACAAATTCTTGGAAAATACATTTATTTTGATGCAAATGAATTTTTAAATACATGTATAGTATTTTCATAATATGCATTTTCCATGAACAAATTGAAGAGCCTTTGTATATTTAGAGAATACCTTTCAAAAAATTGAAAACTGGTTAAAGCTTCTTTCTGTGAGTTCTACTTTTAAAAATATTTATTAAATTAATGTTCTTATTTACATATGCTCATTGTACATATTTATGGGATACAATGTAATTTTTTTATGTAAGAATACAACGTGTAGTGATTCAATTCAGTCAATTAGCATATACATCATCTTAACCATTTGACATTACTTTGTATTAGGAACATTCAAAAATCTCTTTTTAGTTACTTGAGATATACAGCAAATTTTTAACTGTATTCACCCTATTGTATTTTATAACACTGGAAATTAATCAATATCACTCTACTCTTCCATCCCCCCAACACTTCATGATGCTGGTATGAGCAAGAACTCTCAAATAACACTTAGAAAGCATCAGTAATAAAAGCAAAAGCAGACAAATAGGATTATATCAAACTAAAAAGCTTCTACACAGCAAAGGAAGCAATCAACAAGGGGAAGAGATAACCCACAGATGGAAAACAATGTATACAAACTACAGGAATGGATAAGCTGAATATATAAGGAATTCAAACAACTCAGCAGCAAAACCAGAAAGTAACTTAATTAAAAACAGACTATTGGATTTTACCATATTGATTTAGAAACTAATATTTTATTGCAATAGCTTACTAATTGACCTTTCACAACCATGACAAATATATATACATGTGCACTATATACATATATATATATATATATA
>NW_006201581.1:1091399-1094682 GCF_000334495.1 Tupaia belangeri chinensis | reverse complement strand
TATATATATATATATATATATATATATATATATATATATATATATAATTTTAACAATGAAAATATATTGAGATTTTAATTCCAACAGCATATCTATCAATCTTAGGAAAGATCAAAATTCTATGAAGTAAATAGAGGAAATGCAATATCAATCATCGTGTGATTAATATTTTAGAAGAATAATACAACTAAATTACACTTTAAATTTCTTAGAACATTTCTAATAGAAGTTCCAAAAAATAAACATATTGTATAGAGTCGTTAAAAACTGAAACAGCGGTTTTCTTAAGTGGAACTGACATAGCTAGCATATGACTATGAGGATTTAAAATAGTACATTTTAAGGATTTCTTAAAATAATAATCTGCACATTGTCAGTGTTTTTATATTTTTGATCACCAAAAGTCTATAGTCAATACTGGGTCATACTATGCTTTTGAACTTCTGTTTGGTTACAAAGATATCATACTGAAATTTTATGAAAAGCAAAATTTATGCGACATAAAATGCAAATGTAACATGTTATTGAATTTCATTGCTCGTAAAGTCAAGTTTAAATAAGAAACTCACCTCTGAGTCACACAATAGTTATGAAGCTAATAGGCACATCTCTTTCAAAATGTAAAATCATAGCTATTACTAAGCAGCAGTAAATTCTTTACTGGATCATCCTTATTGAAAATTCATTTTGTCATTAATGACCAAATTGCTCAATTCAATATGACCACTTGTCAATCAAGGTACTAGCTTCTTTATTAACACCTTTGGAAATTTTATCCTGTACTAAAATTCATGCTAATTTTAGTAATTTTGTCCCAAACTCCCTTGATCTCTGAAGCAACAGTTCTCGAATGTATATAAACATTGTAGAGGATCTCCATCAACAAAACATACTGAATTATGTAACCAGCAGTAAGTACTATAATATAGTATGTAATATAATATACAACAATCATACATTATTTGGAAATTCACATCAGGAGCTTCAAAGGGAGTTACTATTTCTTAATTAGACCATACGATTTACGAGGGCACGTTTTGTGTTTCCCTGTGTCCATTTTACCCCAAACCCAACATCCAATGCCTTGTATATAACAGAGGATCAATGAGAACTTGTTGAATTGAATTCAATTCATCTTAATTGTGTTCTCTAAAAACAAACAGGGCAAGTTTTCAAAGATACCTCTTTCACAAAATGATCCTTCAAGGACATAGAAACAGCTTTCAAGATTCCATATACATTTTCTCTTCCTGGCAGGATTCTGTCCTCATGTTTCTGCATTCTGTGCCATTTGGAAACATCTCCAGATGTGTTCCTGTGTACCAGGGCCATTATACAGCATGGGACTCTGCCATGGTTTTCTTTGCCTTCACCATACTACCCTTAATGAAGCTAAAGATCACACCAGCTTTATAAAATGATATTACATAGAAAAAAATCTTTACTTAAACAATGATATAATTGTTTTGGCTAAACTATTTGAATTATGCATGTATGTGGTCAGAGCCTGGAGGAGAATATGCAACAACTCAATTATGTAATGCCAATGACATTATTTTAATTTAAATAAATACTATTGCTGTTGAAACATAATTAAATTAAAAACATTTTTTTTATTTGGCACCTACTTCATATTATTGATCTATATGCAGCTTGCAACCAACTAAAAGCCATATGCCTTTTTGCAAATGAACTGTCCCTTGTCCACCTATTTCCACATTTTAGATTAATGTAACTGATGGTTTTAATATCGTATGGGATTTTACATTTGGAATGTAATTTTGATATACTCAATCCTGTTTCAACTTGTGGATATTCCTTGTATCTTGAACCATACAAATTAACTCTGTATCCTAGCTTTGGATCACATGAAAATATTAGAAGTCACTTTAGAAATCACATTATTCAGCCATTAAAAAAACAACAAAACCCTGGATTTTGACAGAATGTGGAAGAATATGGAAGATTTACTGCTGAATGAAGCAAGGCAGGCTATGAAGGAGAGACATTATATTGTCCCCACTTAATATATACCGAGTGTCGCACTCTATGCCTGAAACTGACTGACTAAAGGATGTACAAACAAAAGAGATGGAAGTGAATGCCAGATGTGGTGTGTGTGGAGGAGGGGGGCCTGGGGAAGGACATTTGGAGGAGGGATACGGAGGCAGAGCATTGACGGGATGGGGAGGCGTGGTGTTATTGGTTGAAGATATTTTGATCAACTGGACTGGGGAGAAATGTTCACATATTCAAATGTTCACTTTGTAAGCTAAATAATGTGATTGAATGTATAAAAAAATAAGTAAAAAGTAAAAATTAAAAAAGCTCATAGAAGATAATATAGAAAAATTTAAATTAGATGGGACCAAATTCATACATACCATTCGTCTTAGTTTTGGTTGCTATAACGAAACGCCATAGACTGAGTGTGGCTTAAAGAACAGAAATTTCTTTTTCAATTTTGAAGGCTAGGAGTCTAACATCAAGGTGCTGGCAGACTTAGTTCCTGGTGAGGGCCCTCTTCCTGGTTTGCATATAGCTGTCATTTTGCTGTATTCTTATATGGTAGAAACAGAGAGATATCTTTCTCCTCTTTCTTCTAATAAGAGCATTATTTAATGAGAGCTCCACCCTCATATCCTGATTACCTTCCAAGGGCCCCACTTGAAATTATTATCATATTGGGAATTTGAGCTTTGGCACATGAATTTTGGAGCAAAACAAACATTCAGTCCATAGTATCAACTTAGTGTGATTTCTGAGATCATAGTGTTTAAATTTTTGTCTCTCTGACCTTGCAAAAGTTATTTAATTATATTCCAGCTTCTCTACCAACACCTCATTGTACTGATTAACTTAGGAAAAATCAGATACTCTGTTATGGTTAATGTTTTTACCAGCCAACTAATATAGTCATGACAATGACGAGATGGTCCAGTTCTAGTCAATTCAACAGAAAAGAGCTGCACACACTTTCTGAAGTGGTTTTCTAATTTAAAATCACACAAGAATCGAGGCAGACTGAGGCTACAGGCCCGACCCTACTACCGAAACTCCACGCATCCCCACCGTTCTTCCTCCTTGGACCCCAGGTTGGTTGCCTGGGACTTTAAGGCGAACCCCCACCCCTCCCCACCTGAAACCCGGATCGAGCCGGCCAGCAGTTCCGGACACCAGGCGGACTGAGGCTGCAGGCCCGACCCTACTGAAACTCCACGCATCCCCACCGTTCTTCCTCCTTGGACCCCAGGTTGGTTGCCTGGGACTTTAAGGCGAACCC
>NW_006201581.1:1074960-1086670 GCF_000334495.1 Tupaia belangeri chinensis | reverse complement strand
ACATAGCAGAGGGTGGGGGATGGGGAATCAGGGATGGCAAGACAAAGGGCAAGGTATGCAGGACATAAGAATTGGAAAATTATTTGCTGAGAACATATATGTGGATGTACTTTATTGAGCCAATGCACAGTGTATTTTGGATGGAAAATTCATTTGTGTATTGTGATGGTGTAAAGTGAACTAATAAATAAAAAAAAAAGATAGCAGTGAACAATAGAGAGGCAGGACATTAGTGAGAAACAGATAGGGCTTATTAACTGTTGATGATGACATGTATAGTATTCTCAACTGGATTGGTCTGAGGAGTATTTCATGATGGGCAAAGTATTTTTACAAGCAAAATGAGAAATAGCAATTGACTATTTTAAAAAATAATTAGAATAATAAAAATAATGATTGGGGAAAACAGAAAAGATATTGAATGTTGAAGTGGGGAGATTAATGTCTCTGTACTGACGGATATGCATGGCATTCCCTTTTTTTTTTTTGAGAGATTTTAACTGTAGGGCGCGTGCGCTTGCCAGACAGACAGAGAGAGAGAGACATAGAGACAGAAAGCGAGAAATCACCCCCCAGGGGGGACGGTCACGCCGCAATCCCTTCTCCTCCATTCTCCTCTCGGGATCTTGGGCACGCACGCACACGCGCCCGGCGTGAGTTTTAAGCCACCGGGTCCAGGACGCAAACCGTGGTCGACTACGTGGGAGTCCAGCGACATAGCCATTACGCTAACTGCTGGTTCCCAGCATTCCCTTTTGAAAACACAATGTAATACACTGTAAAGTTATATGTAATCCAATGTAATATAAAGATTATGATGATGATAATAAAAAATAAAATTAAAAAAAAAATCACACAAGAATCTACTAAACAAAGGAATCATTATTGCAGGTTCCAGGACTCCATCCCAGAACATTCTGATTTAGTAAATCTGGGATAAGAATTTGGAATTTAAATTTGCATAAGGACTTCCTCTTGGCTTTTCCTACAGTTTGTCATTGGGTAATTATTTTGAAAACACTGGAAGTTGTATATTGTAGAGGAAAAAAATTATTCCTTTCAACTTGGAGAATTTTGATATAGATACGTAAGACATGCAATGTCAACAATATTTATTCGGTACATATGCTATCCAGTGAAATAGAAAGAACAAATTATCCAACAGGTAATATGAGATTTAATATTATGCGGTAAGACACATATGAATAAAATCAATCAGATGTGACGTAAAGCATAAGAATAAAATGATTTATGCATAACCTTTGGTTCAAAAAATATTTATTGAATGTAATCATGGAATATAATAAATAACAGGTAATATCTGAGCACATAAAAATCACAACTCTTATAATACTGAACTTAGGTGTAATCAAGATTTTTTTTTTTTTTTGAGAGGTTTTTGCTATAGGGTGCACGCACTCGCCAGAAAGACAGAGACAGAGAGAAAGTGAGTAATTACCCCCCACCAGGGACGATAGCCACATCGTAATCTCTTTTCCTCCATTCTCTCAGGATCTTGGGCACACACGCACAGGTACCTGGCATGAGTTTAAGCCATCAGGTCCAGGACTCAAACTGCGGTCGATTACATGGGAGTCCAGCGACATAGCCAATTACGTCAACTGCTGGTCCCCTGTGTAATCAAGATTTCTGACTCTCTCCATGGATGTGATTTTTCATTTTTCTGCACATGTGGGTATGCCAACAATTGCAATAGTAATACATTTTTCATAGAATTATGAGTGGTTATGGAATGGCTTGGTGGTCCAGAGAGTATCTCTGGATATGTGGGTCTCTAAAGATACTATTTGGTCACCAGGACTTTTCTATATATAGGAAAAAATATATATTATATATGTATTTCTAAATAGTATTGTTTTTATTTTCTTGTAGCCATTGCCTAACTATTTGTTTTCATTTAGCTTTAGCTTTATAATTCCTTACAAAAGAAAAAATGTCTTTTCATTTTTAGGATGTTATGTGACCACATAACAATATTGAAATTTTCCAAAATGAAAATCTGATCCTGAAATTTCTTGGCTTAAAGACCTTCAGATTCATCCCATGACTTTTAAGACAAAGTACAAATTCTGCATATGACCCACAGGCCAGCATGGGCTAAGTCTCCAGCTGCCCCTGTCAGGGTTCTTCGCCCAGCTCTCTAAGCTTAGTCACAGTGAGCTTGAGAGCACTTGGAAAGAGCCTGGCATGCACTAGGCACTGTGCGATGCTTTACCTACCAAGTCACCCTCAATCCTCCTTAAGATGTTCAAGTTAGGACTAATTTTCTTTACTTTCTGCAAACTGAGCATTTGAAAAGAGAAGTAACCTTTCCCATGTCACACAATGACATATCAGTTAGGGAATGATGGAGCTCTGATTTGAATTCAGAAATGTCTAAATCCAGATCCTTAATTCTCACATTGCGCTAAGGAGCTCACTCTTCAGATTTGCTAATATGCCATGGTTATCTGTTCTTTAGGGCTTTATCCATGCTGTCTGGAAAACCACACCTCCCCTAAGCCCCCTTCACATGCTAACCTCACCCCCAGTTCTCACCCAGTATGTGCCCAGGGTGCATGTTCCCCTCTCATAAAACACAGTTCCTAACAAACTGTATTTTATTGTAATTATGGAGTTATTTGTTAGTATCTTTCAAAAGAAAATAGGTTGTGTGCAAGAGCAGGAATCTTAACAATCTCATTTGCTGAAGTCTCCAGAGACTATGACATTTGGCATATGCTAAATTACTATTTGTTGATCGGTCTGTTAAAATAATGCATGAATAAGCTTTTGTATGAGAGCATCAAAAATCATGTGTGTAGGTTTGCTTGAAAATGTTTCCTAATTTAAAAAATATGTTCTTAATTCTCCCTTGATGGTACCAAGGGGAAAAGAACAATTTCAACCTAGAAGTTGTAAGAAATTAAGTCTTCAGAGAAATTAATGACATTTATTGTTCTACATAGGGTATAAATAAAGCATCTTGATAAAGTCTGAAATCAGACTAAATCATTCCCCATTTCAATCATGCTTCAGAAGTCATATGAAGCCCATGATGTAACATGAGCATGGACCTTGACTCAGGAGAGAGATTTTCCCACAAAGCAGGCATTTCCTTTCCTTTGTAGACACAGTTAAATAGCTCCAATATATTTTGTTTAATCAATGTGTAATTTATTAGTTAATGTAGCATACATATAGATTAAATAACTGTTGTCTAAAAAATTGCATGTTGATTATATTTCAAAAGATCTACCTGATCAACCCAACTTATTCTCTTGTGAACCATGTTAGTCCAGGGAGAATTAATTTTTTGAAGTCAATATTGTTAAGTCTAATGTGAACAAAGTAAAACATGAACTTCTTATATCACTCAGCTGTGGTGAGTGTAAAATGAGTTCACCTGTGTCAATTAACTTTAAAAAAAATAAAGTAAGTTGTTGGTGTTTTTATAATTGCATTACCATAATTAATAGTAAGAAAAATCATTGATAGGATATAAATCTTATGAAGTTATCTTCTAAATTAAGTAGAAACATTTTTCCCTTTAATTTTTATGTCTGAAGTGATTTTTTTCATAAAAGATAGCTACCACTATATAACTTATTATTTCATCAATGAAGAGAATAAAGTACAACTCAAAGTAGTATAAACAGTGAGAACCAAGCCAACCCCATCACCTAGTAGTTACAGAAGCTGGATACCACATGGCCAACCATGGTTCAAATCCTGATCAGCAGTGGTTTGAAAAAACAGGCCAGCCATGTGTGATGGGCCACATGTGTATGTATGCCTCAAATTATAACAGAATGGAGAAGTGATGGAGAAGTGATTACACTCTGACCTTGTCTCATGGAGGGAAGGGATTCTCCCCTTTCTTCTCTCTTTGTCTTTCTGTCTCTCTCCAAAAAAAAGTATGCATCTTCTAGCAATTAAAACACACACATACACATGCAAATAGTGAGAATCTATATTGTATCACACACCTGGAAGTCCAGAGTCAATGTGGGGCCTCAGAATTGGTTGACCAGTTAGTAGATCATCACATCCATCCTCCTGTCTGCTGACCACAATGGCCTATGCCCAGACCTCTCATACTTGCAAGCAGGCCATCTACAGCCAGTGAGATCACACGCCTCTGCATTCATGTCTGCAGGAAAGAGAGATTTCCTTCCAGTGACTCAGTCTCAGGAATGAAAAGAAATTCTGTAGGATTATTTTGAAGGACTTTTCTTACACAGGGTTGGCATATCATTTTTGGATATTCATTCTGTATTTGGGGAAACCCACCTCCCCAATACAGACTTCAAAGTGAGTTTCCAGCCACTGTGCATCTAGAACATAGAGGAGTAGTCTCTAACCAAATGTACCCATACAGGACTTTAATTCAGAGCAGAGGGATGAGTGAACAGACTGAGCTGGCCCTTTGTCAGCACAAATAGCAGAGAAGAGAAAGTTTAGAGGAGATAGTGGTGACACATTTGTATTTCTGATACAGAATGGCATTAATGCGAGTGCAGGAGCAGATGGAATGAAACCCAGTGTCTGGCAATGATGTGCATTGGAAGGAAGGTCATACTGGGGATGGAGATGGGGGATCTTTAAACGTCCTCTAATGTGAACCAGTTAGGACCTAGGTCTGGATACGCTCCTCCAGCACACACAGCTGCCATAGAGTCAAAGATACCCCCATACAACTTCACATTTCCTTGACTTCATCTTCCATTGCTCCCTAGGATTGTATCAGCCAGCACTATGTCAACACTTATCATTTTGTGCAATATCAACCTGACAGAGCAGGGCCCTAAACTTTGTACTCTGTGCTTTGGGATTTAACCCATGCTGATAAGAGGTCACAGGACCTAAACAACACCCCAGGGTGAATCTTTGACTATTGGGTCAATCTTTTATGGAAAATTTTGATAGGAAAGGATTGATAAATTCTAATAATAAACACGTAAAAAATGTTTCATCTCATCACTAATCAAATAAAATTAAAATATTTCACTAGTAGTTACTAATTTAACAAAAAGGAAAACATCTTAATATCCAGTTCAGAGATGACTGTGGAGCAACGTGAGTTCTCATCCACAGCAGATGTGAGTGTACATAATCCAAACCATTATGAAAAAGCAATTAGCATTCTGAAATTGTGCTATTTACAAACCACGGCAAAGCAATTTCACTTCTAGGTCCAAAGATACACCCCAAAGAAATTTCAGTACATTTATACTCAGTGGCAAATAAATGAAAATGTGTTACAGATTTCATTTTATAAAATCTAATGACTAGAAATATTGCATTGTCTTCCAGCAAAGGAGAATAAATCAACTGTGACCTAACCAAATAATAAATACTACTTAGCTGTAAAAAGTAAACTCATCCTAATGGCAAAAATATGACTAAATTTTAAAACATAAAGGTTGGACCAAAGTAGCAAGTCACAGAACATTCTGAGTAATTCAATTTATGTAAAGTTAACGACACAAAAGTAAAACAATATGGAAAAAAGCTACACAGAAAAGCTAAAGAATAGTTACTACAGTACATGGATAATGTTCTCTACTAACCACATCAGTATTCAAAGAGAAGGGATTTTAGTTGGAGCGTCAGCGAAGGTTTCAAAGGTTATGATAATTTTATTTTATTTTATATTTTATTTTATGTTTTCATTTTTTATTTTATTTTACAGGGCACGTGTGCTTGCCAGAGAGAGAAAGAGACACAGAGAAAAGGAAAGAGAGAAATCACCGCCAAGAGGGATGGTCAGCTACAATGCCCTGTCTTCCATTCTTCTCTTGGGATTTCGGGCACACAGGCATAGGAGCCCATGTTTTTGTTAAAGCTGCCAAGTCTAAGATGCAAACTGCAGTTGACTGTGTGAGATCAAGAGCCTTACCCATCATGCCACCTGCTGGCCCTTCTAAGTTAGAGATTGAATACAAACGTGTTCAGTTCTTTTCTACATTCTGACATTGTTCATGTACACATGTATTCTTTTGTACATATGATATTTAATAATAAAATTTTAAATAGTTTTCTTTACCATAAGTAAAAATAAATTACCATGATAATAAAATTTTAAATAGCTTTTTTTTTTTACCATATTTTAAAGTAGCAATTTAGAGCTGAATGTTATATATGTGTCTAGATATGTGGCTCTATTATACCCAGATATATGTCATTCAAGAACTTATTTCAGAAATTTTTATCCCTGAAATAACAAACAGAAAATTTCTTCTTTGTAAATGAACACAGGGCCTGGTCTGTGGTATAGCAGTAATATGCTGCCCAAAAGAAGCTGGATGCCATGTGGCCACTGTAGTTCAAATCCCCAGCCCAGTCAGCCTGGAACATGCATGTGGCCACTGTAGTTCAAATCCCCAGCCCAGTCAGCCTGAAACATGCCAGGCTCTTGCACTGCTGCCCAAAAGTCGACAGGCTTGAGGACAAGAGGAAAGGGATCATGGAATTACCACACTCTGTGGATGGTGCTTCTCTCTCTCCCCTTCTTTCTCACACACACTTGCATACACATTCTATTATGAATAAAGAAAAATAATTAAAAACAATGTAGGGTTAGGAAGACATCTCTTGAAGATGTAGGAATTGTCTGCTATATATCATACATGAATTAAACTACATGAGTTATTGACGTAGGACATCTGGACTTTACATCTTATTTTCCAATGTGAGGTACTTGATACAGGGCTGGCCCTGGAGAAGAATTTGAAAGAATAAGGCCAACCTGTGACATGGTGGTTAAAGTGGCTGGATCCCATATGGCCAACTATGTGGTTTGAGTTTTGGACTCAGCTTCTTGAGAAATGCTCAAGATACATGTGCATGAGTGTCTAAAACCCTGAAAGGAGGGAGAAATGCAAGAGAAGGGATTGCAGAGTAACTGTATCCATGGAGGCTGCTTTCTCATTCTCTCTCTTTCTCTCTCTCTCTCTCTCTCTCTCTCTCTCTCTTTGTTTCTCTTTGTTTCTCTCCAGTATGTACACTTGAGCTCTGGCAAAAATTAAAAAGAAAAAAGAAAGAGAAAGAGAAGAAAAGAATTTGAAGGAATGAGATCAGGAAATTCTGCTTTGCTGGGTTTGAATAATTTTTAAAGTTAAAAGTGAATGCACTCAGGGGCTGGCAGATGGTGTAGCAGTTACATCACTGAACTCCCCATGGCAGGTCACAGTTTGAGTCCCAGACTCCGTGACTTGAAAGTCACACTGGGTACATGTGCATCTGTAAAATCTTGGTAGAAGAATGAAGGAGAAGGGATTGCAGTGTGGCTATTCCCCAGGGGTATCTCTGCCTCTTACTCTCTACAGCAAACACATGCTCCTTAAGACAAAAACCACTGAAAACAAGAGTAAATGAATGCACTCAACCAACCACGCTGGTATGCAGGTAGAAATTAGGTTATTTTAATTATTAATTAATCAACAAGTAAAATCCACATTATTTATGTATACCTTTTATAATATTATTAGCCACCTTTTAAAATATCAGGTGCTTTACATTTCAATGTATATCTTATCTTTTATCTTTTTAATTTATTTTCCTATAGATTTAGTGATGCCTCACTAAAGTTCCTATATATTTAGAGTACTAAATTTAGTATAGAACTACTAAAATATTCAAGGAACCAAATTTGACAAACCAGTATGATGGTTTTATTTTTCCATGTATATTTTACCAAGCACCAAATTCTCTGTTTCATGTTAGCATTCACTCTGTATGGGATACTGTAGCACAGTTATTAAAAACATGAGCATTAGTATGAAATAACCTGGGTTAGAATAGCATCCCCATAGCTCATTAATTGCATGACTTGAGAAATTTACATAATTTTCTGTGCCTCCATTGCTCATTGGTAAACTATAGATTATAATTGTACACACCTCATATGGTTGTTATGAGGGTTAAATAAATTAATATACTTAAAATCACCTCAAGAAATACTTATTGGGTTGTTGGAAAGGTCATGACATATGTTTGCATAGTAAAACAGAAAAATATATCAATAACTTTTTCGATAACCCAATAGTATATAGTAGGTACTATATGTTGTTAGTACCTATGATATTTTATTATTAATGTATTCAAAGTCATATTTAGACATATAAAACATTACTTATAAAACCTAATTACTAGAGGCCAGACTGGCACAACAGTGATACAATGCTCTCTGCAAAGTTGATTCACATGGGAAGATTCTGGGTTCATGTTCCGAGACCTCCCAGAAAACACCAGGCATACCTATGTTCATCATCTAAAGCTAGGGATGGATCCTGGTGTGAGGGTCCTGTTGGGGATGCCTTTCTCTGCCTTTCTCCCTAAAGAAATAAACTTTTAAAGATTTAATTACTCATTGTCAAAAATAATAAAAGAGTTATTGGTCCAGCAAGTGGCATGATAGTTGACACTGGACTTCTACATGGCATACTGTGGACCAAGTCCTGGACCTAGTGGCTTGAAACTCACCCTGGGCACATGTGTGTGCGTGCCCAAAATCCCAAGAGGAAAATGGAGGAGAAGGGATTGTGGCATGGCCATTCCCCCTGGGGGGGTAGTTTCTCTTTCTTTTTCTGTCTCATTATGTCACTCTAATGAGTACATAAGCCCTAAAGCAAAAATCTCTCTTAAAAAATTATTAATTTAGATTATAGTTAAATGGAATTAGCATGTTTAAATAAGAAATAATATTCCTTCAACATTGGATTAATTGGTACAAAACAAAAGAAAATGGCTTTGTCCAGTATCTTCTTTTTTATTATTAATTTCTCAGAGGTGCAAGAACTGATAGGAGAGAGAGAGAGAAAGAAAATAAGAAAACAATCCCCAAGGAGGACAGTCATGCCACAATCACTTCTTCATTTCATTTTTGGAATTTTGGGGCATACACACTCTTGCCATCGTTCTTAAACCTACAGGCCCAGGTCTCAAATGGTATAGTCAGTCATGTGGGATCCAATCACCTTGATCACCACACCACTGACTGGCCCATCTTTGTCCAGTATCTTAAATTATATCATACGAAGTATATAAAATGCATGAAGATGGGGCCAGCAGGTGGCATAGTGGCTAAGAAGCTGGATTCCCACGTGGCTGACTGCGGTTTGAGTCCAGGAGTGAAACTTGAAACGCACACAGGGTGCATATTCCTGCTTGCCCAAAATCCTGAGAGAAGAATGGAGGAGAAGGGATTGTGGCATGGTTTCCCCTCCCAGGGAGTGATTTCTCACTTTCTGTTTCTCTGTCTCTTTAGTGAATGCATGAGCCCTATAGCAAAAATCTCTCTCAAAAAAATAATAATGTATGAAGATAACACCCAGGATCATCACATCACGCATCAGTGGCAATATGGTCTTTCCATGAACGTAAGCCCCACATCCGCTTAATCTCTGTATTTGTTTTAAAAGTTGTTCTTTTAAAATAAATCCTCAAGGGACTAGCAGATGGCATGGTGGATATAGTGTTGGACTCCCACGTGGCTGATTGCAGTTTAAGTCCCAAACTTGGTGACTTGAAACTCATGCAGGGTACAGGTGCATGTGTGCCCAAACTCCTGAAAGGAGAATGGAGAAGGGATGGCATCCTGGCTACCCTCCCTGGGAGCTATTTCTTACTTTCCATCCCACTGTCTCTGTCTCTCTGGTGAACCCATGCTCCCTATGGCAAAAACATTAAAAAATAAACAAAATAAAATAATATAAATGCTCAAATGGTCTCCAATGGAGCTATCCTCCAGCACATGACAGAGTAAGTCAAAGTTTACCCTTCATTCTGAGGTAGGAGTAAACATACTCCTTTACTCAGCTAAAAGATAAAATATCTTAAAGTGGGTCGAGAACCTGAACGTGAACTGAAGTCACTCAGTGCACTGTGGCATGGTTTCATACTACTCATAGGACCAAATTAACAGCCAACAGTTGTGTGAAAGCTCAGTTAAGACAATAAATAGTTGACATGAACTTCATTAAACATATTTTTAAGAGAAAAAAAATGACATAAATCATTCAAAGGGCTCCCAGACATCACTCAAAGTTCTTGTTTTATTCTTGGAACTGTGGCATGTCACGCACAAAGACGGGGTGTTCCAGAAGTCACTGAAGCACTCCAGGCTCTCATGTCATTGAGCCAGCCCTCTACTTTCTTGAATGCATCAATGGAGGAGTAAAAGAGCAGCTGTCCTTACACTACGCTGTCTGTTTCTGAAATAGAGCGTTTACAATGAGATGTGGTCAATAGAACACACACGCTCGCCTACCTTCTCCTAGTCTCTTGGATAGAAGGGTCTATGAAGCTGAGACCGAACTGCTAAATTTGACACTGACAGCAAAAGGACAAACCTATGGGTCATTAGCCATTCAAATAGTCACAGTAGGAATACTGGGCTGTCATTGCACAGGTCTGTTTTCTTAGCCAGTCGCTGCTGTTATTACATTAAGTTGCTGTTAATGTCTTTGAAACCTTGTACTACATTATTATATTAGGGAACTCTCAGAGATACTGAAATATAATCAAGCTTTAACATTTTTGTAGTGTCCAGAAAGTTAAAACAATTTTAAAGGGAAATAGCTTAATTTGTTTTTATTGTAACTCTCCCACATGTATTTTTGTGGAAAATCACTTTCATGTCAGCTAATATGTAATGTTATTCAGTTAACACTGATTATTTATAGTTTGGTTAAATTGATATATTTCACAATATTTTTTTAACTAAGAAAGAAATAGATCAAAGGCTTCAATTTTAAGTATAAAAACTACTACTTATGGATTTCATTTAAAATAATCAGCATAAATTTGAGAGGTACATTATTTTTTATGTTAGTAAGATACACAGTATTCTTTTATTTATTTATTTTTTATTATCATCATAATCTTCTTTATATTACATTGAATTGCATATAACTTTACAGTGTATTCCATTGCTTTTTCAGAAGGGAATGCCATGCATGTCAGTCAGTACAGAGACATTAATCTCCCCACTTCATCATTCAATATCTTTTCATTGTTTTTCCCAATCATTATTATTGTTATTCCAATTTTTTTAAACAATCACTATTTCTCATTTTGTTTGTAAAAAGACTTTACCCATCATGAAATACTTCTCAGACCAATACACAGTATTCTTAATCTCTAAAGAGAATTAATATTCTTCCAACATGAATGCTATATTATGTTGCTATATTAAATAAGGATTTTAAAATGTCTATCTAGTACTTTTCTCTAATACATCTTCTCAAACATCTTCTGGAGAAACCGTTATTTATTTTCTCTTATTTTTTTTAATTTTCTTCTCTCCTCTTCTTCTTCTTCCTCTCTCTCTCTCTCTCTTTTAAGACAAGGTCTCCCTGTGTCACTACTCTACTGCCTCGGTCTCCCAGCTAGGACCACAGATGCAACACAGGGTCTTACTGTGTTGCCCAGGCCAGCCTCGAGCTCACTATCCTTCTGTCTCAGTCTCCTCAAATCTCTAAATTTGTGGGTGCACAACACCACATTCAGCTGTTAGTTAGATCAGGAATCAAAACAGGCCTCCTGTGTGGTCCCAGGCCAGATAGCACAGTCTTAGCAGCATATGCCACTGTGCTAGGCAAAAAACAAACAACAAAAACCCTATTCTATTGTTTTTAACGTAATCATTTTATTTTTAAACTATCTCACCTTTGTCCAGAAAGGAGTGCAGACTGAGTGGCATTCC
>NW_006201581.1:1050308-1074589 GCF_000334495.1 Tupaia belangeri chinensis | reverse complement strand
ATTCCTGGTACAAAAGGGGAGAGGAATTGTTGGAGAGAAGAGAGTCTAATGAAAAGGGAGCTAATCTCACTTTGCCACCCTTGTCAGGACCACTAGAGAACAGCCCACTGGTATTAGGAGCAGCAAGAGAACATAAATTGCTTTTTTGAAATACCTATCCACATTCTGAAGCTACTCCTGATGCTCAAAATTTCTTCCATAAACTTTGTTCTCCTCTTTGGTTTTACTCAAACATTTGAAAGTGAAGTTAATTAACTATGGATGCAAATCTGTGATTGTGTGTGTAAAGATGCACAGAGGGGCCGGATATTAAAATATTTCAGGTTCTATCATTTCTGATACCAGAGGATCGGGTCAAACAGAAAACTCAGTCTGCCACTCTGAGACCAGGTTCATGTTTATTTATCTTTCATTTTAAAGATTAAACTGACAAAATATGTCTTTACCAAATATGCTTTCACATGTAAGACATTAAAACAGGGACAAAAGCAACAAACAGTCACATGGCTATATTTTGCTACCCGTGGTGTCAGAAAATAAAAAGGAAATAGTATCGCAGTTGCTAAAATATCGCTGCCACCTTGCCAAGAAAGTTTAAGAATATGTCATGTATGCACTTGAACTGTTTGTTCTCGAGCTCTCTTTAAGAGTGTAAGCATGGCCAAATGTCCCAGCTTTGGGCTCTGGGGATTGCTCACTCTCTTTTGTAATGAAAACATGGAAAACTATGAACAATCTTCACATGTCCTTCCAAAAATGACACATTTTAATCTTGTCTTCAGTGAGCCTAAGTAGTTGAGATAGAAGATAGCTGAGGGTGGAGGCAAGTTTTGAAACACTCCAGTGAAATTCTTTAAAACTCAGTCATGTTAAGATTGTTGTATAAATAGTTATGTTTGTCTGTACCATATGATTCTATATATACAGAGAAACTAGAAAGAAGCATTATACTTAATAATACATTAATTAAATGTAAAATTCAAAAAATGTAAGTCATGAGGAGGTTAAGTACACCAGAGATAAATGCAGATTCTAAGAACGTCAAATGCCACTTTAATCTTAATTTCTTAACTGCTTTTATCTCTTCTTTTGCCAGAGTATGTGTAGGCTCACCAGAGAGAGAGAGGAGAGGTGAAATTATCCATCAATGGGGGATGGTCATACACAATACCTTCTCCATCTCTCCCTTTTTTGGGGATTTTGAGTATGCATGTAGACATGCCTAGCATGTTTCTCAACCTGCAGGACCATGCAGGACTTGAACCCCATGGTTGGTCATGTAGGATCCAGTTGTCTTAACTACTATACTGGAGCTGACTCCCTAACTGCTTTTTACATAGTTGATTTAAAAGCATATTTCTCTCTCTCTCTCTTTTTTTTATGGGGGGGGAGGTTTTTGCTGTAGGGCGCATGTGCTCTCCAGAAAGACAGAGAAAGACAGAGAGATAGAAAGCGAGAAATCACCCCCTAGGGGCGGATGGCCATGCTGCAATCCCTTCTTCTCCATTCTTTTCTCGGGATCTTTGGCACGCACGTGCACGTGCCCAGCGTGAGTTTAAGCCACCGTGTCCAGGACTCGAACCACAGTCTACTACTTGGGAATCCAGCGAGATAGCCATTACCCAACTGCTGGACCCTCTCTACCTCTTTAAGAGTTAGGAAAAATAAAAAAAATTAAATTTTTGGTAAGAAATTATGTATTTCTAATACCAGAAATGTCCTCTTAATTTAATAACCACATCCATATATCAATAAAGACCTTGATTTTAAAAATCTAGAGATAGATTCAAAATCTAATGCACGTTCCAAATTTTCTCTGCCTTAAATCTTGAATATTGTACTTGCTATTTTACATGTTATTATTAACAAATAATAACCTAATTTAATGTTGGGTATTTAATATATTCTGTGCATTTGAAGTAGCTTTAAATTCATTTGAGGCCCAGCCACGTGTCAGTCAGTAGCAAATTAAATTGCAGGACTGGACGCCATGTGACTGACTGTGGGTTCAGATCCCCAGGTGTCCCTGAAAACATACCAGGCATACACATGGGTGCCCAGGATGCTGACAAGATCAAGAGCGAGGGAAAAGAGGTTGTGGTGTGATAAGAGCCTCTTAACGTGCGTCTGTATCTTTCTCTTGTGCATTTACCTACACTTTCTATCTAAATAAAATAAACTTTGATTAAAAAAGAAGAACATTTTACAAAAATTATTTGAGAAGCTACACAATAATAACATTAAATAGTAAGACTGCATATTCCTTATCCGAAATGCTTGTGACGAGAAGTGCTTGGGATTTCAGAATTTTTACAATGTTGTACTATTTGCGTATACATAGATATTTTGGGGATGGCACTCAAGTCTAAACACAAAATTTTTCTATGTTTTTCATATTCTTTGTACACATAGCCTTTATGTAATTTTATACAAATATTTGTGTATTGTAGAATGTGCTCAAAATCCCAAGAAGAGAATGGAAGAGAAGAGAGTGAAGCATAGTCACCCCCTCCCCCAGCCTTGCCAGGGGCTGCTTTCTTACTCTCCTTCTCTGTGGCTCTCTCTAGTGAGCGCATGTGCCTTATAGCAAATTTAAAAAACGGAGGGTGGGGGGACTGTAGCAGATACATGTTATGTCAATTATTTGTTCATTTTTCTTTCCTCCTCCTCCAATTATCTCCCTAATATGAAAGCACTGTTGCTATCTTCTGTTTTCAGTTTCCAGTGGGCAAACCACTTTATTGCTATCAACACACCTATTGGGAATTTGTGGGTGGTCCCTGTGTTGGACAATAACACTTCATGGGTATAAGATACAGGATTAAACACAAAAAAAGTGAGTTCTACTGGGTACTTCCCATTTTTCTGTCCATATTCACCATCCTTCTCTAACCTACTCTGTTCCTGGAGGCTGACCTAGATAAAATACAGAAGTTGAACTCCATCAACAACTGGCTACCAGTTGGTTCGGTTAATAGGAGTCATGAGCAGATCAGGGGCAGGGAAAGAATGAGATAGAGTATGCATACTATCATTAGTTTCCAGTGGATTAACTATATCTCTCTGCCAAAGGCAAAAAAAAGAGCAATAGAAGAACAATAAATACTTTCTAAGAAATTAAAAGGACAGCTGCCAAAAGAAACTTAAAATTAATATAAATAAAGTAGGCATTCCTGAATTAGTAATCTGGAAAATAAAAATGAGAAAATTTTCCTAAGTATAAAATTTAGAAACATTGGGACCAGCAGTTAGCATAATGGCTATGTCACTGGACTCCCATGTAGTCAACCATGGTTCGAGTCCCGGACCCGGTGACTTAAAACTCACGCCAGGTACATGTACGTGTGTGCCCAAGATCCCAAGAGGAAAATGGAGGAGAAGGGATTGTGGCGTGGCCATATCTCTGGGGGAGTGATTTCTCGCATTTTGTCTCTCTGTCTCTCTGTCTGGAGAGCACAAGCGCCCTATAGCAAAAACCTCTCAAAAAAACTTAGAAACATTAAGAAATGGAAAATATTGGAAATGTTAAGTGCCAGTTATAGGAAAATACAACATATATCTATGAAGGAAAAAGGAGACAATTGATGGGTATAAATACTTCTAGAAATAATAGAAAACAAAACTCAAAAAAAAAAAAAGAGACTCAAATTGAAGGACTCCGTGAATTATGATAAAAATTAAAATATGCACAAACCCAAAAGAGACAATTATCAAATTCCAACCACCAAAAGAAAATTATAAAATTTCTCCCATTGGGGGGGGGACCTACAAAGAAAAGATTATTAGATTGGCATCATATCTTTCATAAGCACCATCCTACTGATATAGGAGTGAGATCTCTGGCTAGGGAGATAGGGTAATAAGTTCAGAATGGAGAATATTAGACAAGATGCAGTCACTATAGTCAAGCCTTTAATAAAAATCATTTGCTGCTTTCACCAAAAATCAATTATTAGCTCTCACTATTTGCCCACATAGAAAGCTATTTGTAGCCTGCTTAAGATAATGAAAGCTATAGTCTACTGACTACATCCCAAACCCAGAGTGTAATCTCTACTGGTCTGGAGAACAGGAGAGGGAAGGATTTTGAACAATAATACTCTTCTTTCTTATGTTTCTAAAATTTAGGACCAGCTGATGACTAGGATTTAAACAGATAAATTAACTGAAGGGCTGAGTAAACTGTCCAACTCAAGGACCCTGATTAACTCAAAACCCCCAGCAGCATAGCACACCTGCACTGGCTTCTCTTAAACGAAGATTCTTTTACCTGCTATTGCCTTGGACAAAAAAGTTTTCATATTTATCTTTTTCTTTTTGTGTCTGGACTCACATACCAGGGCCATTCCTACCCTGAAGGTGGTGACCTATTAGGGCTCCTCCTTGCACTTTTCTATCCTCTCCATTTGTCTGTGCTTCTAATTCTTTGTGAGCATCAGACAAGAATCCACGTAAGTGTTGGGTCTGATCACCACAGACTCATGTGTCAGTTTGTCAGAAAAAAAAAAAAATCATCATCTCCTCAGGAAATATATTTAATCTAGAAATATAAATAAAGAAAAATTTTCAATTAGATGTAAAATATTTTTATAAAAGGCATTTTAGCCTTCACGATCCTAGTGTCTATGAGATTTTTCCTGAAAACACAAATTATAATCCACAGAAACAAAAACAAGAAGTAAAAAGGAAACAAGACAAAAGTCATAGATCTGAGAGAATAAACTGAGGAGTGATGTGGAAAAAAATCAGCTTGGTTAGACAGAAGGTAACATAGCATCAAGAATTTTTTATGAAGAAAATAGATCTGAAATTTACTGCTAAGCAAAGCAAGTCAGACTATGAAAGAGAAGCATCGTATGTTCCTACTCAATATATACCAAATGCTGACACTCTGTGGCAGAAGCGGAATGGAAGATATAAACGCATAGAAAACAATGATGGTACTAGAGACAGTGTGGGAGGAGGATGAGAAATGGGGGAAGGTAAGAGGGAGGGAATCGAGAAGAAGAAAAAGCAAAACAATTAAAAGACCCAAAGTGGAAGGAAATCTGTTGATTAAAATGTATATGGTAGTGTCTTTGACTGGATCAATATGCAGTTGATGCATGGTAGGAAAATTCAGTTGTATGCTGTAATGATACACAGTGATCGAATGTAATAAATAAATGCAAGAATAAATTAACATACTCAAAGTTGATTCCTACAAAAAAAAAAAAAAGAAAATAGGTCTGAAAACACCTGTTATTTTCAACAATATTAAATTTTTTATATGTAGATATAGATATTCTTTCAATAGCTCTAAAATAAAATAAAAAATCTGGGAGTAAAAACAAAAGACAAAACAAGTGTGCAAAAATGGCATGGTCCATGTTTTGAGCAACCACTTGAGGAAAGAAAGGGTAATCCACTTACTATGAGCTATAATTCATAGAGCATAAACAGCCCAGAACAATACTGGAATGTTTCCTCCGTGTGATATAATGTAATTCTTACAATACCCTTGAAGTATTAATATAACCATATGACAATAAACGTAAAGGTCTTAAGAGTGACTCTTGAAGCATTTCAATTTCTTACCCTCTCAGATAATAATGAAAGAAACAATATAATACTCAAAGGCAGAGTGTTCAAACTGTGTCATGGTGACATTCCTGTCATTGAATTTAAATATAATTAGGATGCACGTTGTCAGGATATTCAGAGGATTCCTTATTGGAGGAGAAAATTGAATTAGAAAGTTAATTTCCTTTTTTATTTATGTATTCAATACATATTTATTGTAGTGCTAGGCAATGTATTCTGAATATATTCAGAAAAATAAAATATCTGTCTTAAGAAATGTACAATTAAGTAGATCATTAGTCATAGGTAGAAGCATGCTGTGATTGAACCCCTTTATTTCTGATGTCTTTTTTCTGCCTCTAACTGCTAGGGAGACTTGAATTTTTGATAATAGTATGCCACAGATACTTCAATGAGAATACTTACAATCTAAAAGTGTTTTAAACCAATAATAACAACAAAAAAATACTAATCGTTTGAACACTTACTATGAATTAACATAATGGAGCTTCCAGAACTTTCTTACCTATGAGACCTGCAAATTGTACAGCTAAAAGATGCAATGGCCTACAGGACTGTCAAAATTCAGAAGCACATGAATATGAAAGTGAAAAGACAAAAGATGTCTTTACAGATCACATTCAACTATGGTCTACAGAAGGAGAAAAAGCTGAAAGCCATAATTTATTCTGATATGAGGAAATTCAACCTGTTACATACTTACTGTGGGCATTTTACCATGTAACCTTTGAGAAGAATTTAAATTCCTGGTTCTATAATTCATTACTGAAACTTACAAAATTAATGGAAATTGTATGACTCACCTTGTCCACTAATGGAACTTGGTGTAGCAAATGACACAGTTTTTACTGTAGACACATTAATTCCCAGAAATGACATGTTTGCAAATAGTAATTCTTTCAGTTAATTAATTTCTTTGAAATGGAGAATTTAAGGGACTCAGTAAGCATGAACAGGAAAAACATGTAAGTCAGTAAAATATTAACCACTGCGTTAGACTAGGAATGGCACTTTAAACGAGTTCTATGCTTCGTTAATCTGTTATATTTTCTAGCAACACAGGCTTAGATACCAGTTGAAAATCTTGATCACATTCTGGAAATTCAGAGTATCAATACTAAAGATATAAACTCTTCTGTCTTCATAGGCAACATCGATATGTTTAAAAAGAGTAAAATATGGGATCAGCAGACGGTGTAATGGTTACGTCACTGGACTCTACTTAGTTGACCATAGTTCAAGTCCCAGACCCAGCAGCTTAAAATTCATGCCAGGCATGTGTGCCCAAAATTCCCAGAGGAGTATGGAGGAGAAGGAATTGCGGTGTGGCCTGGAGAGTGATTTATTGCATTCTCTCTCTCTCTCTCTCTCTCTCTCTCTCTCTCTGGTGAACACATGAACCCTATAACAAAAATCTCTCTTGAAAAAACAAAAAAGACAATAAAATGTAACACACCTCTACATATACGAAAATATCTCCACTTAAATAGATAATTTTTAGTTTAAAATTCTTTTTTATAAACCATTTTCTTATTTCATCAATTTGTTGTCTCTTTTTGTTTACAGTGATGTTTCTTCTTTCATGTTTTAATTTCTTTTTGTAGATGATTATAATAAAAACTATATGTTTATAGTATTTTGCAAATTAGTGTATTCATATGTATATATTTCCCCTTTACTATAAAAAGAATTTTCGGGAACCAGCAGTTAACATAATGGCTATGTCACTGGACTCCCACGTAGTCGACCGCGGTTCGCGTCCCGGACCTGGTGGCTTAAAACTCACACCGGGCACGTGTGCGTGTGTGCCCAAGATCCCAACAGGAGAATGGAGGAGAAGGGATTGTGGCGTGACCATCCCCCCTGGGGGGTGATTTCTCGCTTTCTGTCTCTCTGTCTCTGTCTGTCTGGCGAGCGTACGCGCCCTATAGTGAAGATCTCTCAAAAAAAAAAAAAAAGAATTTTCTGTAAAACGAAGTGTTCATTTACTGAAGCATGTAACACTGATGTTTCACAAAGTTACCATTAGGAAGAAAAATTTATTATTTTCTGAACCAAATATTAACATGAATCACTCTATTTAAATCTATAAACTTGATTTACTATTATTCCATTATTCTCACATTGGCAAATAGAAATCTAAGTGTTAGAAAACCCGTTGACTCACCAAGGCTATGTGGCTAGTAAGTCATGGACCAGAAGTTCATTCCAGGCAGTCAGAATGCAAAACCCGAGCTTTTAAACACCATATGACACAAGGGTATATTTTCAAACAACACCGAATTGTGATAATTGTGATGTGACAAAAGCATCTGAATGGGATAATTATGTTTTACTAAAAAACAAATTATATACACATACAGACAAAGAGTCACATAAAATCACACAGAAAAAAAGGCTAAAACCAAAATAGTAATCCTTATTATGCTGGATGGTAAAATTAGAGGTAACCCTTTTAATTTTGTTTCTTATGCTTTTCTATAGGTTTCTAACTTTCTACAATAAATATTTACTGGTTTATTAATTACCTCAGTTAATTGAACAACTATTAATCTTGCCTTAAAATATTAATAATAAAAAATTTTGCATACAACCTTATGATGTGTCCATATATGATTACAAAACAAACAAAAAGGTGTTATATTTATTTTAGTAAGTCTAAATTTAATGATTTTTGTTTTAGATATGAAGGTTATAAGACATATTCTTAGCTCAAAGAATTTTTCCTGTCAGCTGTATACCTACTCCAGGGAATAATTACTGAAACTACGACTCTTACTACTATCTGATTAGATTGCAAACAAGCATTGCTGAACAGTATCCAATCGTCTTGAGATTTAAGTTAAAGTATTTAACCTACTGTCTTGCAGAATATACAAATAAATATCAACTTAGATACCTACATCTGAAAAAGAATATTCAAAATATGAAGTGTTTATTCTTAGGAAATGGTTTTTATATTTTCTCTTTCTTATTTTTTTCAACTAAATAGCTCTTTCGATGGAATTCTATTTAACCAGTTTGCTTATTGTACTCTATCTCCCCTACAAAATGTCCTGTGATAGTTTGCTTACACACTGCTACCCTCTTTGAGCTGATTGTGTTTTTCTTAACTTTCTTATTCTATTCATGCCTATAATAATAATAACAATAATAATTTATATTAGCTAATACATATATATACACATAAACAGATTAAATATAATTATAGCAAGATTGTCATTCTGATGGAAAAAAAGATTAATTTTGTAAGGGGCTGGTACGTGGCATGGTGGCTAAGGGCACTGGACTTTCACATGGCCGACTGTGGTTCATGTCCCAGGCCTGGCAGCTTTGCTTTCTTACTTTCCCCTCCACTCTCTTTCTCTCTCTCTATCCCTCTCTAGTAAAAGTAAAAGAAACAAATAAGTAAATAATAAAGTTAAATAAAATAATTCTTAAAAATTAATGATAATTTTGTAAAACTAGACCAAAAAGAGTTTCTAAAAGAATTGACAGTTTTAGTGAGAAAAGGTAAACATAAAATTTGGAGAAATAAATTAAAACCTAGGAGCATTCTACACTGAAATTTTAGTGTCTTTTATAAACAAGACTATCTATTATAACTATGATAAAATATTTAAATACATGTTAAATGCATTACCTAAAATAACTATTACATTAAAATATGTGGTACTTTTTATTTTATTTACAGCCTGCTTCATTTTTGACGTTTGTATGCTCATTTTTTTTCAATTGCCAGAGGTCGTATGCAGTCATCAGGAAGAGAGAGAGAGAGAGGAAGCACCCCAGTGGGGTGTGGTCATGTTCCAATTCTTTTTCCTCTGTTTCTCTATCTCAGCAGTATTTGGAACATGCACAAACATGCACCCAGTGTATTTTTCAAGCAGCCTGGACCGAGATTTGAATTTCAGTCAGCCACATGGGATCCAGTTCCCAATGCAGAGAGCTTAACCACTGCACCACAGGGTCAGTCATGCAGCATCCTCATTTTAGGCACTGATTTAGGGTTTTATCACAGAAATAAATATTAGAAACATATAGCATGTGACTAAATTTTTATAATAAAAATGAATATAGAATCATTATGGTGTGATCAAGTAACAACTCAATGAAAAAAAAATTAAATTAGCACTATAAGACTTATTTTTGAGCAATTAATTGCACCTAAAATTTAAAGTCATTTAGATACATTAAAATGATTGACCTTTCTTCAGGAGTAAAATTTTTAACACCAAAAATATTCCAAAGTCATTGACATACAGCTTTACTGGGTGCCACTTAAAATTCTAAACAGACGCTATAAGAAGTAATCACTGGATTTTTCAATTATTTTGTTTTAAGGAATGCTTTTTTTTTTTCTGAAATAGCTATCACGCATTGTGGTGATTCTCGAATGCTGTTAATTACATGCAATTTAATATTTATATCCGTTAGAGGTATTTTTCTAAGTTGAAATTACTACTCAGTTATCAAGGTCAATGTTTTCTCCAAATCTCTGACCAACTTTTCCTGAAAATAAACCTAAAGCTGAGTAGATACACTCAGTGTTATGGGGGTATCTTCCCCCATAGGCTAGTTACATGTAAGAACTCCTCTGTGAGTAGTGGAACGGGCATAAATTCCTTATTCTGTTTCAAATAGATATTGGAAGATTAGAATGAGAAGAATATAGATGAAAAGGCTTTGGGAAAAAAATGTAGTCTGCATATGGTTCAGAGAGGAATGATCAAAACAAAAGAGCACATCTGTACAGATGCTGGAGGAAATTGCTAAATAGGAGAGTGCTGTGCACCATATGGTAGGCTGCATTTATGCTATAAATCTGAGTCCTTCACAGAGAGTATGTGTGCTCTGAGATGCCAAAGAGTGCATTAAGATATCTCGGCTCTAATTGAGGCCTCTGTAAATGTCAGCACATTTATCATATTGTATAGGTACCACACTACTCAATACCATAGCAAAGGATTTATCTTCTTTTGGTTTGTGTTTGGGAGTCCAAAGCTTCCCTCACGTTTCAAGTTTCTCTCTGTTTTGATCAGTCTTAATTAACATGGAACTCTTTGGTCCTTCTCATCAAAAATTTAAAACTAAATTAATCAACGATTTCTGAATTGTAAAGTCAGTTTATTGTTAATAGTATCATTAAAGAATAATTTGAGTTAAAAGGCAATGTATAGAACACAATTTGAATTCTTTTTTTTTCTTCAGGAAAGTATAAAAAATGAACTACCTTTTAAGAAAAAAATCAATATTTTATTATACACATGATAAAATAACTAAGTTAAGGTACTGTGATTTGAATCAAATGGAAAATAAATAACGTGTGTATTTGCCAGTTTTATCAGAAAATAACCAACCATCATGAGAGATCTGAACAAAGATCTTTCTGCACTATTTATTCCAATTACAGACATTGCTATGGTCATTCAGGAACTCTTCATGTTGGTACAGTCCAAATTCCCTTGGAATATTTAAGTCACTGCTGAGTTCATTAAAATAAAAAACAATCAATGGATCCAACGCAATATTTCATCTCCTTAGCAGGTTCCAGAACAGACTACAAGGCAAACTATAAGGAATGTGCATATTTCCATCTGAATATTAAAAACTTAAAAGTAAATAATATGCAAAAAAATCACTCTTGATCATCCATGATTTTTTTTTGTTCTTGTAAGAATCATTTAAAGTAGAAATTAATTGATTTGTTACTTATTTTGAAAATGTATGAGTACAATTTCAAGCAAATTAAAATCTTTCTCAGGACTTTTTCTTTATCCAATAAAGTATATACCATCAGTTATTTTTAACAAGCTAAGTAACTAAGAAAACTCAAATTTATTAGTGAGGAAAGACCACATGTGCAATGGTCAAGTCAAATTCAACCAAGATGTATGATAATTAAGAAATGTAAAATGTTGGGTGAGCCTCTAGGGTAATGGTTAAAGAGGCTAGATCCCACATGGCTGGCTGTGTTCAAATACCAGTCCCAGCAGCAGCTTGAATGACATGTTAAATGCATGTGTGTGCATGCCCCAAATCTCAGCAAGATGGATAAGTGGGGGAGAAGGGATTGTGGCATGTCCATGCCTTATGGAGGAGTGCATTTGCTCTCTTCCTCCATCTTTCTCTGTCTCTCTGTCTCTCTCTCTCTGTTTCCTTGTATTTTTCTGATGAGTACATGTGCACTCTAGCAATAATAAAAAGAGAAAGAAATCTAAAATATAGTATGCTCTCTAAGAGCTCCAGGAATTCAGACAACAGAAAAAAAAAATAAGATACAAAAGTATTATCATATTGTTTATTTTTGTGCATATGGAAGTTAAAGCATTGATATGTGTGAATCAAAATCAGTGGTGAATAAAGCAGAAGGACAACAATGTGTTTATTTACGGGCGGATATGCATGAACACTGCCGCATTATCAGTTTATAGTGACATGTATGACTCTCAGTTCTAAACTTGTTTTTTCTTTGTTTCATGAGAAACACCACAGGCTATTTTTACTGTGTTTGGCAAAGGCTAGCCACTCAATAAATATTTTCTGAATGAAATTTATTTTTACAAGCAGACAATACATGCCCATTGGGGTTTGTTGTATGCAGACTTTCACATGAGCAAACTGCACATATTGAACTAAGTCTTTTCCCAGAAAACAGCTTTATCTCAATTAACCTGTTCCACTCTTGGCCTAAGCGTACTATAAATCCTCTTGCACATGGTATTTTGTTTCTCTTAGAAATAATCTGATATATATCGTCATGAAAAGCCTCTTCCATTGAGAGTTTCTAGTCTAATCTTCTCAGATCAATTACAGGGAACCTAGTCATATTTGAATATCAGATAAACTATGATAGTTTTAGTATAAATTTGTCTTATACAGTACTGGAGAGACTATACAATACTTAGGACTTACTTTAGCTAAAAAAATTATTCTTTTGCTAATCTGAGACTTAAACTTAACTGGGTATCCTGTAGTATAATGTGCCAAACCTGGCAAACCTATTCAGGGAGCATTCGGGTCGTGCTCATGAATGTCAAGAGTCTGACAGAGTCACCAGGCATTTACTAGCTTGTCTGTTAAGTACCTGTAATGGTGAATTATGAAGATTGGTCCCCATCTTCTCAATTACTGTGAACACACCTTAAGCGTGTTCATATTTTACAATATTAATGTGAAGTGTTGTTTTTTTTTTTTTTTTTTTTTAGATAAAAGAACTGGTTTCCATAACATTGTCTATCTTTTGCTGTCAAATCATCTGTTTATATTAAGAATAGCAAGTAGACGATGCCTCATATTTCTTAGACTTAAACCGTAATTTTAATCACAAAATCACACTGCAAACTGCATGTATGAGAAAGGAGAAAGATGGGGGTGGAGTTCAATTAAATAAATTTGTCATAGGGTTAATTCAACAGATTCAGTACATGGCATTATTTTTAAAAACTTGAGAACATTCTTGGTGTAGCAGACACAAAATTCACTGATGAGCAGTTTTTTCTGGCCCACTACATGAGATATTTTTGAAAGAAAGTGTGCAGCCAGAAAATGATCATTCACATACTACCAGCAGAGTTTTTTTCTCACTTTAATAGTAGTTAATAAAGTCCTTTTTGGTTCTCAGTCTGCAAGCATTTCTATTATATCACTAAAATTACAAAAGTGTGTGTGTGTGTGTGTGTGTGTGTTTGGGGGGTATTTATTTATCTTGGATTATATTTTTGAATACCTATAGCATATACTGTTCTAAATCTATTGCCTCTGCTTCTTAAATATGATATGACACTTGAAACCATAATCTGCACTTTTTATTCATATTTTTTACTGTACATTGACTCATCATGATTGTGGTTTTTGTCCACAATAAACTGTGCTTTTCATTTTTCCATAGGAGAAGAGAGAGGAGGAAAGGAAATGGGGGGAAGTTTTACAATAGCCTTTGCCTCCTATGCTCGCTCCATTCTTAACATGGACATGGCACTGAACACACACTTTCTGGAATGTTTTCATTTAGCAGAGTGTTGTGCTGTGAACACCCTGACATATTCCAGGGAGTATTTTGAATCTCTGTTGCCTCCTCCCTTCAGCACGCTATGCAGATGTGCCACGGGTGGTATTGCATGACTAATATTCAAGTCTACATTTGGTCTTAAACTGTGAAAAAGAGAGCATAGTTTTACTAGCTTTGATTTTAAATAGCAACAATGAAGTTCAAATTTTCTCCAAGTAGTAGGTGTAGTTTACCCAGAGCATATAATTACTTGGTAGTGTCAACCCAGATGCATGTTTAAAATGTTTCAAAAGTCCACACAAGTCAAGTCAATGCCCAGTGCTATGTCCAGGGGAGCTAAACATGGCTGGGTACATTTCCTGATTCCATACTATCCTCATTGCTCTCAAAAGTAAGCTCAACACCATGTTCAATATAATTCTTGCAATATGTAATTAGCATAGGGTAGATATATGTTCTTTTACTCAGCAAATATTTACTCAGTTCTTTCTGGGTCATAAACCCATTCGTCAATGCTCAAGATTCATCAGTGAATGAAGAGGACTTTCTGTTTTCTTGAAACTTCCATGAAAAGGCATGCTTATGAACAACCCAAGGAGCGTATAGCTAACCTCCATCAGCTGTCAGCCCCTACAGGCTGAGTCTTTTCATTCTCATTACCAAAATACGGCTGAAAGCAACAGAATGGCTCTATGTACACTTGTTAAGTTAATATGAATATCATGAACAATTCATAATGAAAATGCCAACTTCTACCTACTTAAATACTTATCTTTTAGTTTTGTTATTTGAATACAGGGATTTAAGATACTTCAAAGTCACTTTCTCTGGGTCTCATTTATCTTATCTATAAAATGTTAATCACTAACATGCCTTCATCAAACATTTGAAATACTATTGTTCACTTTTCTAATGCAAGATGAGACAACTAAGGTCTTTATATTAGGGATGCTTAATACTTAAGTGTTTCTTCAATGTTAGACATAACATAAATCATCCCTTTCACATAATGTGATAACCGTGTAACCAGATCAGTAGTAATTACCACTTCTGGAAAGGCAACTTCGCATAAATAAGAAAGAAAAATGTATCATCTTTTATGAGAGAAGACACAATTTTAGACCTAATGTAAATATGGGAAATGACAATATAAACTATGAAATGATAGTGATAACCGTGTGCCGAACCTCTTCACACTGGAAGAGGCATGAGCCTATACATGTTTTCAGAGCCACAAGCAGAAATCATCTAAATACAAACCATTGTAAAGGCTGGTTCCATGTAACAAGTGTAATCTGTCCTGGCAGATAGCCTAGAGTAACAGTGGTTGCCTGATCCTGTTACTGTGAATTATATTAAATGAAAGGTTCTAACAATGTTTTTATCAGCCCTGCTATGGAGGAACAAGTCTCTAAACAAAGACCTCATTGTTTTAGTATTATCATTTTTAGGTTACTACAAATGAATATAATATAATATGTTTTTAAATTTTAATGAACTTTTTGCTAAATATTGAATTGAGATTTGGGGCGTTAAGGATTGAAGAGAATGAAATTCCAGAGAACTTATAACAGTACAGACATCTTCTTTTAAAGAATAAAGAACTAGGAGACCAGCAGTTAGCGTAATGGCTATGTCGCTAGACTCCCATGTAGTTGACCAAAGTTCAAATCCCGGACCCGGTAGCTTAAACTCACACCAAACATAGGTGCATGAGTGCCTAAGATCCCAAGAGGAGAATGGAGGAGAAGGGATTGTGGCGTGTCCAACCCCCTGGGGGGTGATTTCTCACTTTCTATCTCTCTGTCTCTCTCTGTCTGTCTGGCGAGCACACACACCCTATAGCAAAAAAAAAAAAAAAAAAAAAAACTCTCCAAAGGGGGAAAAAAAAAAAGAGTAAAGAACTAGTGTTTGCAACACAGAAGATATTTGGTGGTAAAAATAGAGAAATGAAAATAGAATAGAATATAGAAAAAAAACTGGACAAGTTAGCAAATCTGAACAAATTTTAAAAGCAATATGGATGTATACTAAATGCTTATCAATAGATGCTCATTAAAATTGTATTTATATCTTGTAATGAATTAATTTTGACCTATTTATGAAATAGGGGTGCTACCTATATATATGCAGAGCCTTTGTTAGCAATGCAAATAATATGTGCTAAAAAAAGAGATGTTCACTTTCAATAACACAGGATGAGAATCAAGAAGTTAATACTGTACAGAGTAAGAGGAGGGAAGCTGGTCCCAGAGGCTTTGGGACTGCATAAGATTTAGCTTTCCAGGTTGGGAGTTTCATTGTTCACTTACCAGGCAGTCTTAAGTGCTTAATAATTAGCCACAGGGTCCATTTATAGAATTCTTAAAACAAGACCATTACTGGGACCTCTGGCCTGTTTATCAATCTGCTCTCAGAGCTGACAAGGTCATGAAGAATTCCCATCTGAAGAGAGACCATAACCTCAAGTTCCAAATTCTTCAAGTTGCGGTGAAGGTACATGCACATAGGAAAGTGATGAAAGAGTCGCCTGGGCATTTTATCTTCCTCACATCCTCCAAACTTCCCTTTGAAGGCATCTTACCTAGTTCCACCCTCCTTCCATTAAGGTTTGTTCTTAATGTTATCGCTACAGCTTCTATTAGGGTTAAGTGAATTTACCTCTGTGTTCTCAAAGGAAACCAGACCCTGCAAGTTGTTAATATACACTTACTAACCCAGGACCAGGTCACACATAAACTCACTTACAGAATTTACTGGGATTCTTTGCTTCTTGCATTGTTCCCCTCAACTTTGAGCCATCGACTGCACTAATGCATTCTCATTTTGTAATAGTGAACATCTGTGACAGTATCTTTGCCAAAATAAATAAAATTAAGCAGATGATTCTGTGGGGTTATGCTAAACAATTTTTAAACAGGTTCAGATTTCTTTCAAAGGGAGTACAAAATGTCTCCATATGCTGGTTTTTGTTTATTATTGTGCGTGAGAGAGAGAGAAAAAAAATGCAAAGCCAAGAAAGAGATAGAAGATAATAATTATAGAGTCACTGAAAGTTACTTAACATAATTTTATAAATAGTTTTCTTAAGAAATTCTTTAACACAAGTAACAGGGTCTGCCTTCTCACTAAGCGTTTCAATAAATACCATATAGAATATTTTTCTGTCTGTCACCAAGATGAAATCCAGTCTGCTGTAGTGTAGAAGCTGCTAGAAGTGTTTTGGTCATCACTGTTATCGGTTTTGCTCCTGGCTGCAATAAAAGCCTGCTATTCACTTCACAGTGCTTCTCCTCTGACTTTGCAGTCACAAAACAAACTACACCAACACAGGAGGAAAGAGCAACCCAAGGCTGAATCTTTCCATTAATACCACAATTTGACACATTCACAACAGAAATGTTGACTTACGATGGTTAAAAATTGTTTTGTAATAGTAGTTATATCAGAATTGTTTGGTTTCTTTTTTGTTTTTTGTTTTAATTTTTTGTTTTATTTTTTTAATTTCATTTTCTTTTATACATTCAATCACATTATTATTTGGCTTACAAAATGAATACTTCAACAGGTGAACATTTCTCCCTAGTAGAGTTGTTAAAACTACAAAATATCTTCAACAGATAATACCACTTTTCTTTGTTCCATTAATGCTTTGCCTCCCTATTTTTCTTCTAAATGTCCTTCCTCAGACCCTCCTCTTTCACACACACTATATCTGGTATTTACACCTATATACTGTGTTTCTATATCCTTCAGTCAATTAGTTTCAGTCACAGAGTGTGGGCACTCGGTATGTATTAAGTGGGACACACAATGCCTCTCTTTCATAGCCTGGCTTCCTTCACTCAGCAGTAAATATTCCATGTTCATTCACTTCCTGTCAAAAGCCAGGGTTCTGTTGTTTTTTATGGCTTAATAGTATTCCATTGAGTATATGTGCCACAGTTTTTCTATCCATTCATCTGTTCGTGGGCATTTGGATTGTTTCCATGACTTAGCAATTGTGAATAGTGCCGCAATAAATATCAATGTGCAAGCACTTTTTCTATTAAATATTCTGTCCTTTGGTTTCTTTTTTGAAGATGTATACTTTTTTCTTTCTTCGAATTATCTGTCTTTTTTCCTCAGATAGGTTTGTCATCAGCAGTATGTATTTAGTTAGAATTTTATTCTATTATGTAATCTGCTAATTTTTCCTTAATGGGATGATTCATTCCATTTACCTTTAAGGTGACTATTGATCTATTTAGGCTTGAGGTTCTCATCCTAATTGATGTTTATTCTGTCTCCTGGCCTGTTCTGCTTATTGTTCTCTCCTTTCTTCTGTTTCTGTGTAAAATTTTTATTATTCATTTATTCTTCTCCTCTCTATTAGTTCCTCTCGATCCTTATATATATATATATATATATATATATATATACCAGTGTCCTTATCAATTTTGATTCCCTCATTTAAAAACCAAAATATATTATTTATGAGTGTTTTATGAATGTTCATGTATATTAGTGGTTCCAGGATTTAGATTATTGGTTTTCAACTCTTTTTCCCAAGGGACATTTGGCAGTGTCTAGTGATTGTCACAACAGAGTGATTTCTGAGGGTGAGAGGCAAGGTGGATATCTAGCAGGTAGAGGACCAGACTCCTTTTTTTTTATCTTGCGACTACAAGATAGCTCCCCACAACAAAGAAGGCAGTTTGAAAGGTCAGTCTGCTGATTTTGACAAATTCTAATGCCTGCACTCTATGGCAAAAACTGACATATTGGACAATATAAAGTTATGAAGGACAACTGTGGACACCAGAGACAATATGGGATGGGGGTGGGAAGCAAGAGAAGGTGAGAGGGAGGGAATCAAGGGCAAGAAAGAAAGAAGTAAAATAGTTAAGAAGCACAGAATGGAAGATTATCTGTTGAAGATACGTGCTGCATAGTGATTATTGGCAAACGATCTGGCAGTCCAACAGTCACTCTTTTAAATAAAATCTGCCCGATGATTCTCTTGTTATTTATCCTACTCAGCACTCCCTTGGCTTTTGAATCTGTGGCTAACTACATTTTTATCATTTCTGGAAAATTATTAACAATTTTCTCTTCATATTTTGCACCTTTTTCTACTCTTTTTCTACTCTTCTTAAACACCAATTAAATATAATTTATTATTTTATTAACAACCTCCATACATTTTTGGAAAACATGATTCTTTTTTTCAACAAGTCTAAGAATAGCTTTTTGTTTTATTTTCTTCTAAATTTGCTATAGGGCACGTGCACTTGCTGGGAAGAGAGAGAGAGAAAAAAAAAAAACAACGGAGAGGGAATCCCCTACAATTGCAGGGCCACATGCAATCCCTTCCCTCCTTTCTCTAGGGATTTGGAGCATGCAGGCAAGTGCAGTCATCATTTTTCTCTAGTCACTGGGTCTGAGACCAAACTACACAGTGAGCCATGTGGGGTCCAGCCACCACAGCCTCCACATCACAGGCTGGCCCAAGTAGCTTTCTGATTATTATTAACTGTAATCACTATATTTGAAATCTACATACCATTTCTTCTGTGCTATTTTTCTTCCTGCTGTTTCTTGCTCATGATGCTTTGTTTCATGTGTACTTGGCTACTACAAAAGGATACACTCATTTAAGAGTAAAAGAACAACTCACACCGGGCGCGTGTGCGTGCATGCCCAAGATCCCAAGAAGAGAATGGAGAAGGGATTGTGGTGTGGCCATCCCCCCTGGGGGGTGATTTCTCTGTCTCTCTGCCATCGTCTGGCAAGCACACATGCCCTATAGCAAAATCCTCTCCAAAAAAAAGAAAAAAAAAAAAAGAGCAAAAGAACATGTGACGGACTGTTGAAGGACTACAGCTGTCTTTCTGAGTGGCTTTGACTTTACTTCTGGGACACTATTTATCTAAGAATTTTCAGTTCAAGTTAGTAATGTGAGGATACCAAGAATAAACACCCCAGGCGGTGCTGCAAATCTACACAGATTATTTTCCAACATCTTTTTACCTCTGGCTCACATATTCCCTACGTGTGTAACTCTTTGATGACTCAGCTTAATAATAAGGATGGTCTTTAATATATTTCTGACTTAGGTGAGGCCCAGGGCCAATGTTTTGTCTACACCTCTCCTCAAGACCAATTAATGTGAAGTACAAAACCACTTAGATTGGTCAATGCCATTGGGGAAATTGTAGATTCATTTCTATGCACCTGTTCACGTATCTTAGTTTTATATCCTTGATTTTCTACCAGTTTAGTCCTAGTAGTTCCTCATTGGCTAATATGCTCTCCAATACTGTTAAAGAGACATTTACAAAAATACACCTGTTCTGGGCTAGTTCTATAGTTAAGAGGGAGTCATATCTCACATGGCTGACCAAAATCTAAATACCAGTCCCAGTGACTTGAAAAGACACTGGCACATGTGCATGCGTGCCCAAATCCTAATGGAATGAAAAAATGGAGAGAGAATTGTGGAGTTCCTATGTCCCATTCAGGGGTAATTTCTCTTTCTGTCTTTCTCTCTCCGGCAGGTGCATGCATCCTCTGGCAATTTAATAAAATATATATTTATTCAGTCTGCATTGTTAATGGCTTTTGCAAAAAGATACAAATACTAACCAATATTAAAGTAACACTTTACAATATTATATATTATATATAATCCTTAGCAAATAGCTATAGCTAATCTGTGGTTAATGCTTTCAACACAAAGCAATTGTTTGTTGTCCTAAGATATTATGAGTCTGATGAAAGGACCAGTAGGTAGCATGGAGGTGGAGGCAGCTGGATCACACATGGCCAGCTGCACGGTTCAAGTCCCAGCCCAGCACCTTGAAGGGTGTGCTCGGGATGTTGGCATATGTGCCCAAAATCCTGAAAGGAAAATGGAGAAGGACTGTGGCATGGTCATCCTCTTTGGGGCTGATTTTTCATTTTCCCTCTCTTTCTCTCTTTTATTCTGTCTCTAGCTGGTGAGAACACACACTGTACAGCAAACAAACAAATAGTCTAGTGGATATTTATGATGTGGAGTGATTACGAGAGTTAAATGAACGAATAAGTTATTATCCACATGAATATATTATTAATATGCTGGTAATGCTAAGAATTTAGCTTCTTGTCTAATGCTGAATATTAACAATTTTATTTAACTTTAGAGTTAATAATATTAACTTTCATAGAGTTGGTGCTTGACATGTAGGAGGCAAGTGTATTATTTAATCATCAACCTTTAGAAGTTAACTCATTTTACAGAAGAAAATAATGAAAGGCAAGGAAAATAAATTGCCTAAAATCACCCACCCAGTAAATGACAAAGATTAGATTAGACCTTCTAGATTATTTGTCTTTTTTTTTTTTTTTTTTGGAGAGGTTTTTGTTAGAGTGTACATGCACTCACCAGAAAGGTAGAGAGAGACAGAGAGACAGAAAGTGAGAAATCACTCCCGACGGGGAATGTCCATGTCACAATCTCTTCTCCTCCATTCTTCTCTTAGGATCCTGGGCATGCATGCCCATGTGCCTGGTGGGAGTTTAAACCACTGGGTCCAGGACTCGAACTACAGTCAACTACATGGGAGTCCAACGACATAGCCATTATGTCAACTGCTAGTCCCTAGATTATTACTCTTGACCTTGTGTAATTTACTATAAAGGAATGACTTAATTTCCAAGTGTGGGCTTCTATAGATACAATTTCATTAATGTATGAGAAGCTAGATATCATTTAGCTAAGGTCAATAACTTTGCTTTATCCCCAACAGTCCAACTGATTCAATCCTCCTGCTTCAGGCTCTCAACTGGGACTACAAGCATGTGCCACCATGTCCAATTCATTTTTAGTTAGGTTTTTATTCTATGACCCAGACCAGCCTTGATGTAGCAATCCTCCTGCCTCAGCCTCCTCAGCTGCTGGGATTACAGGCATGTGCTACTGTCCTGGACTTTTTGGTTTTACTGGGACTCTAGCACAGGCTTCCCCCTTGATCCCACCCTGAGGAGCACAGCGTCTTAGCAGCACACTTAATGCTGCTGTGGCTAGGCTACTTAACTTTTGATACCCCCCAGAGGACAATATAGCTCTAAATTCAAATTTTCACTTTGTTCTGGAAGAACCTTGGGGACAGAAATAGATTATCCTCAACAAAAATTAATTTAAAGTACCTAGAGATTCTTATTTATGTCCATATTCAGCAAATAAATAGCAATATGACTAAAGTAATATGAAACCAAATCTTATCATTTTAATAATTTAAGCTCCTAATCTAGATTTGTATTTTATTACTGATCAGCAGAACTCCTTTTTTTTTTTTTTTGAGAGATTTTCACTGTAGGGCGCGTGCACTCGCCAGACAGACAGAGAGAGACATAGAGACAGAAAGCGAGAAATCACCCCCCAGGGGGGATGGTCACGCCGCAATCCCTTCTCCTCCATTCTCCTCTCGGGATCTTGGGCACGCACGCACACGTGCCCGGCGTGAGTTTTAAGCCACCGGGTCCGGGACACGAACCGCGGTCGACTACGTGGGAGTCCAGCGACATAGCCATTACGCTAAATGCTGGTTCCCAGCAGAACTCCTTTTTAAGAACATTTTGATATATATGAGAACTTTTAAGGCCTCAAAGGAACCTTTGCAAAGAAACTTTTATCAAGCAGAATTAAATCATACCAAAGAGAGAACTTTCTGAGTCATAATTCAATACAATGAGTTACACAAGAGAAGCATGAAATAGTTGTTATTAATTCTAGACAGAGGGAAAAAATACACATCATGGAGAAAAAGAGTGAGTTGCAACAATGTTTTCATTTTTAATTTATAAATATAGTAATCCTTAGAGAGTTCAAGCTGATTAAAAATCATGTACATGTGTAATAAAAAATTAATTTTCCCTAAGAATTTGGCATTTACCAAAAAAGTTCTAACACTACTTTAAAGGATATAAAAAGGGTAAAGGAAATAAAAAAAGTTCAATCAAATTTTCCAAACCTTTTCCCAAATCCTCAAATACAAAGGTATTTGAATTAGTTCTTGCCATTTGGCTGGTGAGTAAATTTGAGTTAATTTGCAATCAGTTCTTGTCAACAGACTCATTAATTTCCCAAGAATTGGTCAATAGTTTACTTTCCATTTTTTGAAACACATTAATAAAGTTGATTAAAAGAAGTTAGATTGGAATCATGTTGATTGAGTTAATTGCTATTTGTATTTCTTAAAAAACTTCAAGAGGATAAATAGTCTAGGAGGATGCACTCAGTCATCTTTTCCTAACTGATATAAACCTAAATATGAATTTTAACTTTACGGTACAATAATATCATAATCTCTCATGAATATACTTATGTTACCTTTAGTCATCTAATTTTCTCTTTCGATTCCATTAGCTTCTAAATAATTTGTTTATTTTAAAATCAAAATAAACACTGAAGTCTGACTAGGAATTCAGTTTTGTTAAAACCTCCAACATAAAGTGACAAGTATTACTTTAGAAAATATCATGCCCAATGTTAGTGCTTTTTTAGGACACACACACACACACACACACACACACAGCCACAAAGCTGATGATACATTTCTGTAAAAGATCAAAGATCACATATTCTCCACAAGATGTTTCTATTGTGCTGGTAGATTTAAAAATATTAAGAGCATCTAGGTTGATTATTGTTGTTATTACTGTTTTAGATTTATTGTTTGTTGTTCTGTGTGTTCCTAATTAAAAAAAAAAAAAATGTTAGCAGAAGCTCTAGGTCATTTCCAGTAAAGACTACGTTTTGTGTGGCAGTTGGAAAATAGATAACTAGTGAATTTCTCTGAGATCTGTCAAAATGGTATTGATGAAATTGCATGGAAGAAAAAAGGTGACATTGCTATGATATTAAATTTTAAATTAAGAAAAAAGTGGTCAGGGGGACCAGCAGTTGGCGTAATGGCTATATGTCGCTGGATTCCTATGTAGCCTACCACGGTTCACATCCCAGACCCGGTGGCTTAAACTCACACCAGGCACATTTGCGTGCGTGCCCAAGATCCTGAGAGGAGAATGGAGGAGAAGGGATTGCGGCATGACCATCCCCTCTGGCGGGGGGGGGGGGGGTCTCGCTTTCTGTCTCTTTGTCTCTCTCTGTCTGTCTGGCGAGCGCATGCGCCTTATAGCAAAAACCTCTCCAAAAAAAAGAAAGAAAGAAAAAAGTGGTCACATAGAGCAATGGTTAAGTGCTGAACATTGGGAAACAGAAACCATGTGGCCAACCATAGTTCAAATCCCAGCACCAAGGGTTCCAAAAAAAAAAAAAAAAAAAAAAAAAAACCCAGGCATGTGTCCACACATGCCCCAAGTCCTAATGGAGTGGAGAAACTGAAGAAAAAGACTGCAGCTTGAACACACTTTATTGAGAGGGACTTTATTTCCCTTTCTCTTTGGCAAACACATATGACCTCTGACAATTAATGAAGAAAACAATCCAAAACAAATGTATCACTTAAGAAGATGATGTCTGGGATCAGCAGTTAGTGTAATGGCTATGTCGCTGGACTCTCACGTAGTCAACTGCGGTTTGAGTCCCGGACCTGGTGGCTTAAACTCATGCCAGGCGCATGTGCGTGCGTGCCCAAGATCCCGAGAGGAGAATGGAGGAGAAGGGATTGCGGTGTGGCCATCCCCCCCTGGGGGGTGATTT
>NW_006201581.1:1038527-1050229 GCF_000334495.1 Tupaia belangeri chinensis | reverse complement strand
AAAAACACCTCTTCAAAAAAAAAAAAAAAGGAAGATGATGTCTGAATCTACCTTTTACTTATTAGCAAGTAACTGAAGAACATACATTTTTATTTTAGGTTTTATAATAGTGTGTCTCTCATGGAAAGAAGTAATAGTACTACATTGAATTTTCAATTCACCATTCTAGATTATCAAGAGAGATGCAGAGGAATATTCGAATAAATTCATGTAGCTTGGACCAATATGGTTGAGTCCTAAAACCCCACGGACCTGGTAATCCGTACCACATACCACCAGGACCCAAAGCCCTTTCTTGCTCCTATAGGCTGATAACCAGATTATAAATATCTTTGGCTCTTTTTTTCTTATTTGTACAACCTCAAATTTACCTACGAATTATACAAAGAGACTCAGAAACAGAAGTGCTAGGAAAATCACATATATACAAAAAGTATTGTTTTTTTTTTTTCACTGTAGTCAAGGCAGCTAGTCTAAACTACATCTGAATTAGCATCTTTCAATTTGATTTGTACTATTTTTACTAAAATTCATTTGAAAGTCTACATCATCTTCACATGCAGCAATAATATCTACATTTTTCTCAGCCATTCTTAACATTCTCCTTTAATTTTGAATTTAATTTTTGCCTTCTCAAAACCATCAGACCTGTATCTGTCGAACAAGCTTATGCCTATAGCACTGCTTACAGAATATGTGCATAAAGATGGACAGTCCTATGGTATAAACATGTGGACTGAAAATTCACATGTTGAGCTCCTGTGATGGGGTTAAGAGAATGAGCCTTTAATCCAAATATGATGTTGAAAGGAGAGGCTTTTGGGAAGAGGTGAAGATTAAGGTTATTAGGGTGGGGCTGCTATGATTGAGTTTTGGTGGATTTATGAGGAGATGGAAAGAAACAGAAGCAGGTGGACAGACTGGGCTCTCCTGCCCTCTGCCATCTTGTGATGCAACCAGAATATCCTGTGAGAGGGAACCCCCTTGACCTTGGTTCTCCAGTGAGTTGAATAACCACCTATTTTCATTAGTTGCCCAGTTTCATGTATTTCCTCTTATTAGCAATGAAAAGGATAAGAGGAAACAGTGACTGAAATACTAAATCTCTTAGCCCATCGAAAGAAAAAATTCAAGAGAGGCTGTTTTAGGATGGAAAGAGATACTAGTGAAAGTTCTCTTTTAAATTGTCTTGAGTATGACATGGCAGAGGGATAAAAAGGAAACTACTAGGGTGCCAGCAGGTGGCACAGTGGTAAATGTGCTGGATTCCCACATGGTTGACTATGGTTCCAGTCCCGCACCTGGTAACTTGAAAATCATGCTGGGTACATTTGCATGTGTGCCCCAAATCCAGAGAGCAGAATGGAGCAGAATGTACTGGGTGCATCCATTCCCCCCTGGTGGTAGTTTCTGACTTTCCCTCTCACTCTCTCTCTCTCTGTGTGTCTTTCTCCAGCAAACACATGCACCATATGGCAAAAGTCTTAATATAAATTAAAATATAGGGGCAGGCAGGTGGCATGGTGGTTAAAGGTGCTGGATTCCCAAATGGCTGATCATGGTTCAGGTCCCAGACCTGATGGATTGCTTTCTCACTTTCTCTCTCTTGCTCTCTCTCTCTGTCTCTCTCTGGCCAAACTGAAATAAATAAATAAGTGGACAAGTAGAGCTAAATCAAATAATCCTTTTAAAAATAATTAAAAATTAAGAAACTTCAAAGAAACCAATGGACATTTAGAATATAGTCTAAGGAACAAGAATGTGGATATTTGAATTTCTAAAGTGTGCTCAATTATCCAGATACACAGAATGCTGATAATACGTTATTTCTTAGAGAACAATCTCAAAAACCTGGCTAAGAAAGAGGTACTACTGTCTGGTGTCCTGAATTTCACTTCTTCCATTCAGTCCTTTCAGTATTCTAAGTTCTTATTAGACCACAAAAGTGCCTGTCCCTGAAGAATCTCCCTCCCAGACTTATTTTTTTTTCTTTTTTTTTTTTTTGTTTTTTTTTTTAGAGATTTTTGCTATAGAGACAGACAGAGAGAGAAAGAGAGACAGAAAGCGAGAAATCACCCCCCACCCAGAGGGGATGGCCACGCCGCAATCGATTCTCCTCCATTCTCCTCTCAGGATCTTGGGCACGCATGCACATGTGCCCGGCGTGAGTTTCAAGCCACCAGGTCAGGGACATGAACCGCGGTCGACTACGTGGGAGTCCAACGATATAGCCATTACACTAACTGCTGGTCCCCCCAGACTGATTTTCTCTTACCTTTGTCAGAAAACTCTAAAGGGAGTTAGTCCATTTGCTCAAGGCAAGGTAGGGTTCACTGCATTACCAAGACTCCCTCAATAGGGAGCTGTAAATGGGACCCTGACATCAGATTGCAGTGCTCAGAACCAAGGCTCTTGTTTAACTAGACGTATGGTTTTTTCATTTTGAACATTAGGAAGGCTGTAATTAGGTCGAACCCACTTTTGTCTAGGAAAATGATGACTAATAACAAGATAAAAGATTTAGATAACTTTGAAGATCTTTCTAATGTAGTTTCAGTAAAGATAGAGGAAAAGGAGAGGAGAATCCACTGAAAGAACAAATACAGGGTACATTTTTTTTTTTAAGAGAGAATTTTGCTGTAGGGTTTGTGCATTTACTGAACAGAGAGACAGAAAGCAAGAAATCACTCCCTGGGGTAATGGCTACACTACAATCCCTTCTTCTCCATTCTCCTCTCAGGATTTTGGGCACTTACATACGCACATGCACCGGGTGTGAGTTTTAAGCCACCAGATCCAGAACTTGAACCATGGGTCTGCTATGTGGGAGTTCAGCAATGTAACCATTACATCACCTGCTGGTCTCAAATATAGGATGTATTTTAAGAGATTGTGTTTTAAGGGAAAAAAAATCAGATATATACTGATATATATATATATATATGTGTGTGTGTGTGTGTGTGTGTGTATGTATATATGACATATAATCCATATATATGACAGTAGGATTATGACAGAATCAACATTTGTAGACCCAGTTGAAGAGGAAGTCAGTGGAAAGGCACAGACTGAAAATGCAAGAGAGGAATGTTAGGAATTGAGGGAGGTGGGTGTCAACGAATAATATATCTTTCCCTGCCTGAATTCATATCAAGTGATATAGACATAGGAATCACAGAGACAGAGATAAAAACAATACCTTTACTAATGATAAAACTTAGCAGAGAACATAGGTTCAGAGCCTGGTGACGAGGCTTAGGAAGGAGCCATAGTACAGAGCAGAGAGCACACCAGATCCCACATCTGGTGAACAGATTGGGGCCCCAGGAGAAATGCACAGAGTTTGGCATCCCAACTGGTCTTCCCAATTTACTTGTCAGCTCATCTCTCTTCTCAGAAAACAAGGTAGCAAGGGATGTGGAAAGAGAACACATGACGATAGAAGAAGAAATAGTAACAAAGTGGCCCCTTTATCAAGAAAGAATAAAAGAGAGGAAAAGAACAAAATAACGGTAAAAATTTCGTGTGTGATTCTAATATAAACTACTCCTATGAACAAAGTTATAGCATTTCTTGCTATTATTTTCTCACTTCACATAGGACTGCTTTCCTGGGCTCATCATTTGTTTTGTATGATGAACAATTGCCTCTAATTAGTAGGTATTAAGACAAATAAAAACAATAAGCAAATTTGTTGAATTTGTCTTGCATTACGTAGGTAAAAAAACTGATATCCTCATGAGTGATTGATGTCAATATACTTGAATTTCTATAACTAGAATTTCTTAATGGTATTTGATAGAAGCAATACTTTGGCATAGATTAAATGTAAAAATTTAAAAACAGATATCTACGACGTCAAGAGGGACAAAGGCCAAGCTTAAGTGGCTATGATTTTGAACAAGTATGTTACATATACTTTCTAATATGCATAGCAGTGACAGAAAACACTGTATTTCTATTCATGTCTAATAGAAACCAATACAAATGTCCAAACCAGCCTTTTTTTTTTAATAGATATTCACATGTACAATGGAGTTATGGTCAGGCACAAAGCATATTATGTTGATTGTTTATGAGATCTTGCACAGAGTACACTCAGTAACCTAATAAAAGCAAAACCACCGAGAAATATAATTTATATTTTTCTGCATGCTCATGAGGCCATTTCTTTTTGATAGTTAGAATTGATTAAATTTTCACTATATGAAAAATAAAAAAGAATCAGAAGTAAAAATTATTCTAGGTAGTTCGAAAACAGATTTTTTTTAAATTGAATTTTACATTGAATGAGTGAAGAAATAGCATATGCTTGGAGGTAAACAGAACTTTTGGTCTCAGACTGAGGATGCAAGTTGTTCTTCCTGAAATTATTCATTTCTGAGCTTGTTCTATTACACTCGTAGAACTATAATCCACCCTTATAACTGTCCTTTGTGAGGGAGCCTTTCAGACCATTAGCATTTTACTTTTGTGCCACTAGCCTGCTTCTATGATGACATATTAATTTCATATATTTAAGAAATAGTTTTTCTTAAATAATTATTTTTATTTTAGCTTTATTTATTATTATTATTATTGTCCAATTTGATCAGAGAGAGGAGAGAGAATGTGAGAAAGCAAGCCAGTAGGTCCAGGACTTGAACCATGGTCGACCATGTGGGAGTCCAGCGCCTCTAACCACCACACCTTTTGTTAGTCCCCAAAATAGCTTTAAATAACTGACAGAGTGGCTATTCAGTATGCTAGATGGCCTGTTCAATGATGTCACTGATCTAGCTGGATTAAAAGGGGAAAAATTAACACATTGACATTTCAGAAGTTTCCAAAAGAATTGTCCAGGTGTCAAATTCTCAAACCCTGTCTTATTCAATTATCATATTACTAGAGGTATAAAAACAACATCCAGTAGAATTAAAACTTACTTCATAAACACCTAATTTAAAATGATAAAATAGGGGCCAGCAGGTGGTGTAGTGTTTAAGGTACAAGTCTCCCACATAGTCAACCATGATTTAAGTCCTGGGCCCAGTGGATTAAAAATCATGCCAGGCAGGAGACCAGCAGTTAGCGTAATGGCTATGCCACTGGACTCCCAAGTAGTCGACCACATTTCCCGTCCCGGACCCAGTGGCTTAAACTCACGCCGGGCACATGTGCGTGTGTGCCCAAGATCCCAAGAGGAGAATGGAAGAGAACGGATTGTGGCATGACCATCCCCCCTGGGGGGTGATTTCTCGCTTTCTGTCTCTCTCTGGCTGGCTGGTGAGCGCACACGCCCTATAGCAAAAACCTCTCCAAAAAAAAAAAAATCATGCCAGGAATATGTGCGTGCATGCCCATAATCCTTAGACGAGAATGGAAGAAAGGGAATTGTGAAGAGGCCATCTCCTCGGAGGGGAGGGGGTGCAATTTCTTTTTTTTTCTTCCTTTCTTTTTTTTTTTTTTTTTTGAGAAGTTTTTGCTATAGGGTGTGTGCACTCGCCAGAAGAACAGAGAGAGACAGAGAGACAGAAAGCGAGAAATCACCTCCCAGGGGGGATGGCCATGCCACAATCCCTTCTCCTCCATTCTCCTCTCGGGATCTTGGACACACACGCACACGTGCCTGGCATGAGTTTAAGCTACCGGGTCTGGGACTTGAACTGCAGTTGACTACATGGGAGTCCAGCAACATAGCCATTACACCAACTCCTGGCCCCCCCAGAGGGGCTGGTGTAATTTTTTACTTTCCCTCTCACTGTCTATCTGCCTGACTCCAGTTAGTGCACATGTCCTATAGTAAATAAATAAATAAACATGAATATAAATAATTTAAAAATTATAAAATCTGAATATATCTTTATTTTCCTTTGAACATATAGTCTAAATTTCATCAGTCTCACAAGTCTGGTTTCCTTTAGAAATCTGAACTTTAGGAGCCAGCAGGTAACATGGCAGTTAAGGGCATTGGACTCCCATATGACCGACCCCAGTTCAAGTCCCAGTCCTGGCAGCTTGCTTTCTCACTCTCTCTCTCTCTCTGTCCCTCTCTAATCAAATAAATAAATAAATAAATAAAAATAAATAAATGTTAAATAAAAATAATAATAATAAATTTAAAAGAAAAAAGAAATCTGAACTTTCATATTTTTCACCAAAAATAAAGAAACCTAGAAGTTATACCAATATTTAAGTCGGAATTCTATTCAATGCCTTAAGACTTACTGTAGATTCATGCTGTATCAACATAATATAGTGTGTCTTAAGCTGTTATTACAATTGAACATTGTTATAATTGTTCAGAGAATGTGCTTTAGAGAAGGACGCATTTGCATGTTTTCTATCATATGCTAACACCAACTAGCCACCTGACGTTTACCCTGTGAGATCAGGACATTCGTACCTGTGTCCCACGTGTTTTCCAAGAATTCAAAACGTAATTTTCAACTGACTAATACAGAACTTGGCACATTACCATTTCCCCATTAGCAGTGGGAAATGCTGGCAAAATCAGCTATTCTTGTGTTGATGTATGAGTTGCCTACAATCACATCTTTCTCAAACCCCATTTTGTGTTCCACCAATTAAGGGTATCCAATACCCTCAATTCAGTAACACAAGTCAGAAAGTTTACATCCCAAGTTCAGTGAGTTTAGTGATATCTCCAATATTTGCACAAAGCTTCTTATGTCCTTCATGATGCAAGATTGGATCTCAGGACACTTACATGCTAAGAAAAGCCTTGAAATTGGTCTGAAGGGAATTATATCAAGGTGGATTATCACTCAGAGATCTCTAGAGAGACAAAAATCAGTAGGATATATATGGATGTTCGTGTGTGTGTGTATGTGTGTGTGTGCAGAGAGACAGCTACAGAGACAGAAAAAGAAGCTGCTTCAGAGTGATTTTTTTTAAATAATTATTTTATTTAACTTTATTTATTTATTTGCTTATTTAGAGTTACAGAATGAGAGAGAGAGAGGGAGGGAGGAGGGAAAGTGAGAAAGCAGGCCACCAGGTCCAGGACTCGAACCTCAGTCGGCCATGTGGGAGTCCAGCGCCCTTAACCAACACGCCAACTGCCGGCCCGAGAGTGATTATTTTAAGATATTGATTCATTTGCCTCTGGGGGGCTGCAAGTCTGAAATCTATAGAATAAACTGGAAATTCAGATAAAAGTTGATGATACAGTCCAAATTTCATAGAGCAGCACTTTAAAAATTCAGGGAAGAGTGACCAGCAGATGGAATAATGTCTATGTCACTTGACTTTCATGTATAGTCAACCATGGTTCGAGTCCCAGACCCAGTGGCTAAAACTCACGCTGGGTGCATGTGCATGCGTGCCCAAGATCACGAGAGGAGAATGGAAGAGTAGGGATTGCAGCATGGCCATCCCCTTTGGGGGGGTGATTTCTCACTTTATATCTCTCTGTTTCTCTCTGTCTTTCTGGCGAGTACACATGCCCTATAGCGAAAACCTCTCAAATAATTTCAGAGAATATGTTAGATCTTAAAGAGAATTTCTTATTCATAAAAACTGGTTTTATTTATTTATTTATTTATTTATTTATTTATTTATTTTGTACTTGAGACCTTCAACTGATTGTACGAGGTCCACCCACATATGGATGATGATCTACTTTATTCAAGGTCTATGATTTAAATGTTAATCATAGAGAAAAATGAGGCCAGAGACCACCTTGGGACCTTCACTTACTTCTGATTGTTCCACATGCCACCCAAACAGTCCTTCTTCCATCTCCCTCCTCTGCCATTAGCCCTAGAACCTGCAAAGTGGCAGCAAGTGAGAACCACTGAGACCGGAGACTGGCTTTTGCCCACTCACGGATGTCTCGGCTATCATAGTTTTCTGAAGTATGTGGTGTGCAACACACACCATGCTACCCCTACTTTCCTCCCCAGGTAATACCCTGCAGCACAGCCCCAGTGAAACTGTCCTTAAGAAACTGGGAGGTCATTGGATATTCACTTCCAGTGATGATGATACAGACTGTAGGATGAGTATTAGGGAGATGGTGCTGCAGAGAAATCGTAGCTCACCTCCTCCCACACACCTTTGAAGTGTTAGAATTAACTCCAAAATTTTAGGAAAAAATGTGTAATACATCTGATGACCAGAAACCAGCACAGAAGCAGAAGAATATGAGAAGCCAAGAAAATACTTCTCCTCCAAGGGAAAAGAAAAACTACTCATCATCCATAGTCAGTACAATAAAACTCATGGAACTATCAGATAAATAATTCAGAATAGAGGACCAGCAGTTGGCATAACGGCTATGTTGCTGAACTCCCATGTAGTCGACTGCAGTTTAAGTCCCAGACCTGGTGGCTTAAACACTTGGTGTGTGTGCATGCGTGCCCAAGATCCCAAGAGGATAATGGAGGAGAAGGGACTCTGGCGTGGCTATTCCCCGGGTGTGATTTCTCACTTTTTTTTCTCTGTCTCTCTCTCTCACTTTTTTCTCTCTGTCTCTCTCTGTCTTTCTGGCAAGTGCATACACCCTATAGCAAAAAACCTCTCCAAAATAATAATAATAATAATAATAATAATAATAATAATTCAGAATATTCATAGTGAAAAAATTAAGTAAGGTACAAGAGAAAACAGACAACGAAGTAGTCCAGGAGATGCAAGAGAAAAGAGTCAATGAACTCCAGGAGATGAGGAAGTCCTTCCACAATCTGAAAGAAAAAATACACACCATAAAAAATAATCAAATGGTACTGCTAGAGATGAAGGTTGTAATACAGGAAATCAAAGCTTCCCTTAAAAGTATTAAGAGCAGATTAGATCCTGCAGAGATTGAATCTTGGATAAAGAAGACAAAACCTTTGACCCAGAAAATATCACCAAAAAAGAATGAAAAGTAGCCAAAAAACAATGAGGAGCATGCACAGGAAATACAAGATACAATTAAACATCCAAACACCTGAATAATTGGTATCCCAGAAAGTAAAGAATCTAACATGGGCATTGATAATTAATCCATAAAATCCTGAAAGAAAATGTTCCAAGCATAGAGAAGAATTCAAACATTCAGACCCAAGAAATACGAAGGACCCTTAATAGAATCAACCCAAGAAAATCCTCTCCATGGAACATCATAGCCAGCTTGGCCAAAATCACAGATAAAGATAAGATTCTAAAAGTGGCAAGAGATAAATGTCAAGTTATTTACAAAGGTTATATCATCAGTCCAAAAATACTGATAATAACATTGAATGTTAATGGATTAAATTCCCCAATCGAGAGACACAGACTGGGAGAATGAATAATCAAGCAGAAACCCTTTGTTGCCTACAAGAAATACACCTCATGGATCAAGACATACATAGACTAAAAGTGAAGGTCTAAAAAAGGTGTTCTATGCAAATGGAAATCAAAAAAGGGCTAGAGTCATGATATTGATTTCAGATAAAAAAGATTTTAAGACAAATAGTGTAAGAAGAGACAAAGAAGGGCATTATATATCAATAAAAAGACTAATTCATCAAGAAGATATAACACTTATAAATACCTATGCATCCAACTCAGGAGCATTCATATCTGTGAAGGAAAGACTGCTAGATCCTAAAGGAGAGAGAGACTGCAACGTACTAATTCTTGGGAATCTCAACATCCCACTGGATAGATCATCTAGACAAAATATAAGCAGAGATAAAGGCTATAAATGATACCATAAATCAAATGTACTTGACAGACATTTATAGAATCCTCCATCCAAAAACTATAAAATATACATTTATTCTCATCCCTGCATAAAATCTTTCAAAGAATGATCACATGATAGGGTACAAAACAAGTCTTTGTAGAATCAAAGGCATAGAAACTATAGCCAACATCTTATCTGAACATAATGTAAGTAAACCTGATTTATTTTAAGAGATTTTTGCTAAAGACTCATGCCCTTGCTGAGGAGACAAAGAGAGACAGAATACAGAAAGTAAGCAATCACCCATGGTGGAGGATGGCCACATCACAATCCTTTCTCCTCCATTCTCCTCTTGGAATTTTGGGCATGTACAGACACATGGTTGGCATAAGGTCCATGATACCAGGTCCAGGACTCAAACCATGGTCGACTACTTGCGAGTCCAGTGATGTAATGATTATACCATCTGCTGGTCTCAAACTAGATATGAATTTCAGAAAAAAAAAACTTGAAAATACACAAACATATGTAAAATAAACAACCTATTCCAGAATGACTTCACAACTACTGAAGAGATTAAGACTAAAACCAAAAGATTCATTACAACCAGTGATAATGAGACCAGCAGTTAGCGTAATGGCTATGTCGCTGAACTCCCATGTAGTCAACCGTGGTTTGTGTCCCAGACCCGGTGGCTTAAAACTCACGCCGTGCATGTGTGCGTGTGTGCCCAAGATCCCAAGAAGAGAATGGAAGAGAAGGGATTGCAGCATGGTCATCTCCCCTGGGGGGTAATTTCTTGCTTTCTGTCTCTCTCTGTCTGTCTGGCAAATGCATGTGCCCTATAACAAAAACCTCTCCAAAAATAAAAAAAGAAACCAGTGATAATGAGTACAAGAGTTTCTATGACTTATGGGACACAGCAAAATTTGTCATAAGAGAGAAATTCATAGCAATTAGTGCACATAAGAAAAATATGGAAAGGTATTGAATGGACAACCTAGCATTTTGCTTCAGAGAATTGGAAGAATAACAACAAAAATGCCAGGAGAAAAGAAATAATAAATATTAAAGCAGAAACAAGTGAAAGAGAAAATAAACTATACAGAAAATACATTAAACCAAAGCTGGTTCTTTAAAAAACTCAACAAAATTGACACACCATTAGCTAGATGAATTAAGAAGAGAGAAAGGAACAAGATGAATCAAATTTGCAATGAAACAGGCAATATTACAACAGATATAATAGAAATACAATCATCATTAGAGAATACTGTGAAGAACTATATGCAAACAAATTAGATACAAAAACTCTCAACAAGATACTAGTAAATTATATCCAACAACACATACAAAAGATTATTTATCATGACCAGGTAGGCTTTATTCCAGGGATGCAAGGTTGGTTCTATATACACAGTACTTTAAATGTAATAAACCATATTAACAGAAAGAAAGAAAAAAATCATATCAATTGATGTAGAAAAAGTGTTTGGTAACATACATCTTTTTATGATTAAGACTCTCAACAAAATTGGCATAGAAGGGTCATTTCTCAACAAAATAAAAGCTGCATATGATAAACCCATAGCTAACATCATACTGAGTGGGAAATAGCTGAAAATATTTCCATGAAAAACTGGTATAAGACAAGGCCCACTTTTGGGACCAGCAGTTAGCATAATGGCTATGCCGCTGGACTCCCATGTAGTCAACTGCGGTTCGAGTCCTGGACCCGGGGGCTTAAACTCATGCCAGGCATGTGTGCATGCATGCCCAAGATCCCAAGAGGAGAATGGAGGAGAATGGAGGAGAAGGGATTGCCGTGTGGCCATCACCCCGGAGGGTGATTTCTTGCATTCTGTCTCTCTGTCTCTGTCTTTCTGACGAGCGCATGTGCCCTATAGCCAAAACCTCTCCAAAAAAAGAAATGAAAAAAAAGACAAGGCCCACTTTCTCTACTCCTTTTCAATATAGTGCTGGAAGTCCTTCCTAGTCAATTAAGTCAGAAAAAGGAGTAAAATAAAAGGCATTCAAATAGGGA
>NW_006201581.1:1030406-1038504 GCF_000334495.1 Tupaia belangeri chinensis | reverse complement strand
AAATTATTTCTATTTGTAAATAATATGATTGCATACATCAGAGACCCAAAGATTTCCATGAAAAACTCCTGGAAGTGATAAATGAACACAGTAAAGTGGCGGGATACAAAATCAATATAAAAAAAAATACATAGCATTTCCATACGAGAACAACAAGCAGACCGAAGTAGAACTAAAGAATGTAATCCCATTTATAATAACCACAAAAAGTATAAGATACTAGATATAAATCTGACCAAAGAAGTCAAAGACTTCTCCAAGGAAAACTATGAAAATCTAAAAAAAATTTTAAATGACACAAAAAAATGGAAGGACATCCCTTGTTCTTGGATTGGAAGAATTAATATAATCAAAATGGCAATTCTATCCAAATTAATCTACTTACTTAACACAATCACAATTACTACCAGAGACATTTTTCATGGATCTAGAAAAAAAGAATCATAAAATTTGTCTGAAATACTAAAAGTTCTGGAATTGCAAAACCAATCCTGCACACGATGAGTGGAGTAGGAGGCAATTAACTCTCTGAAGCTAAAATATATAACAAAACAGTGATAATTAAAACATCATGGTATTGGCACAAAAACAGACATGTGAATTTATGGGACAGAATAGAGACCCTAGAAATAAACTCAGAATTATAGAGCTGATTGATTTTTGACACAAAACTCCAGGCAATCCAGTGGGAAAAAGAAAATCTCTTTAGCAAATGATACTGGAAAAATTGAGTATCCACCTTTAGAAACATGAATCTGGACTCCTATCTCTCCCCATTAGCAAAGATCAGCTCAAAGTGGATCAAATTTCTAAACCTAAGACCTCAAACTATAAAACAACTTGTGGAAAACATTGGGAAAGCTAGGAAATATTGGATAGGCAAAGATGTCTTAAATAAGACCCCTAAAACACAGACAGTAATTCCAAAAATAGACAAGTGGGATTACAGAAGTTTAAGAAGATTTTGCACAGCAAAGGACACAGTATTAGGTGTGAATCAACAACTCTCAAAATGGGAGAATATTTTTTAAAATTGTGCCTCAGATGAGGGACTGATAACCAAAATGCCCAGGGAACTCACATGGCTTGCCTGAAAAAAAAGATCAACCCATTTAAAAAATGGGAAAATGAGCTGAACAAAAGAGAATGGAAAGCAACCATAGACAACAGAGATAATGAGGGAGGAGTGTGGGAAATAGCAGAGGGTGAGAAATAGGGGGAAAAATACACACACACACACACACACACACACACACACACACACACATATACATATACATTCACACACATAGATATAGATAAAGATGTAGATAGATATAGGTATCAATACAGATATGAGAAACTAGAAATGGAAAATTATCCATGATAACATGTATGATTTAGCCACTGTGCAGGATATTCTTGATGAGAAATCACATTTTGTATACTATGATGATGTTCTGGGAATAAATGTAAAAAAATTAATTAATTAAAAATTAAAATTAAAAAATAAAAGATGTGACAATGAGCTGAACGAACAGTTCTTTAGTGACATATGAACAGCTAAAAAGCATATGAAAAAACGGTCAACACCCTTCATCATAAGGGAGATGCTTATCAAAACCACAACAAGATATCACTTAACCTTAGAATGGCTAAGATTCAAAACACAAAAGATGGTAAGCATTGGAGAGACTGTAGTGAAAAAGGAACTCTCCCACACTGTTGGTGAGAAGGTAAATTGGTCCAGCCATTGTGGAGAACAATATGGAGATTCCTCAGAGATCTACAAATAGAACTACCATATGCTCCATGAATTCCACTCCTGGGTATCTACCCAAGGGATAGGAGAATGCTCAGTTGGAAAAGTGATTGCACATCTATGTTTATTATGGCATTATTCACAATTACTAAGACATAGAACCAACCCCATTGTCCACAAACAGATGAATGGATTGAAAAAGTGTGGCTCATAAAATCTATGGAATACCACTCAGCCATAAAAAAAAAGACCTTGGCATTTGATAGAAAGTAGACGAATATGGAAGTTTCACTGCTGCATGAAGCAAGCCAGGCTATGAAAGAGAGACATTGTATGTTTCCACTTAGTATATACCAAATGTCTGCACTCTGTGGCAGAAACTGAAAGATTATAGGATATAGAAGGATAGAAAATAATTGTGGATCCTGGAGACAGTGTAGGACAGGGTAGAGAGTGAGAAGAAAGGAATCAAAGAGAAAATAGAGAGGTAAGACATTTATGGGGCACACAAATAGATGATTATCTGTTGATAATGTGTATGATATCTTCAATTACACTGCTTTGAAGCATATTCATGCTGGGTAAATTCACTTTATAAGCTGTAGAAATGTATAGTGATTGAATGTATAAAGTAATAAAAATACAAAAAAAGAATAATGGGAAATGAAACTGAAATAAATGTTAATCACATCTAAAAAAGTATCTTCACAGCAATATTTAGAGTGGCATTTGACCAAACAGCTGGGCACCACAACCAAGTCAAGTTGACACATAGAATTAATGGACGCAGTTGCTTTTCAACAAAGTGCCATTAACAGTCAGTAAATGCCTTATAATAAAAAATGTGAAATATATAATGTTAAAATTATTCTTTAATTTATTTAGAAAATAAATGAAATCCAGATATTAGTTCAAATACAATGCACTGGTTTTGTTCCTGCCATAATTATGATGAAAAAATCTTTCATTATAAATATCTTAAAACAGTCTTTGTAACTAGGTCATTAAATAAATTTTTCTAGGCTCATACTGGAAATGCTTGCTATTCAGCAAATTTAAAACGTTTCCCTGAGACTTGGAAGAAAACTTAGGCAGCTGCTTTTTAGCTGTAACAGAACATAAATACTGCATCTAAGTCAGGAACACAGAAACAAACATTTACATACAGCCCTACCACACAATTCACACATCTTCACTTTAATACAGTCCCAGGTTTTTTGAAGTCTCATGTTTTGAATATGTTTATATCTATAATCTTTAAAAGATATATTCATTCCAAGTCCTGAAGTAACACTACTGATCAGATTACTGCTGGCCAGATAGCCCTACTATAATTACAAGTTGGGTAAATAATATTTTCACGGATATTAGGAAGTTTAAGACACAAGAAAATCAATATGTGAACATTTAAACTTTTAGAAGTTTAGTTATTTTATTATTATGTTGATAACTATTTTAAATCTAGTATGTTGATTAAAATTTGATGAATTCATACTTACATAGACTTAAAAATTGTATTCGAAAAGCAAATCAAAACATCCTAGTGAATAACCAATTTCCACAATCCTAACAAGTATATAGATCATTCCCCAACATCCTTATTTCCTAATCCAGCTAAAATTTCATAATCTTTACTGTCTGGTGAGAGGGACTCAAGTCATTTTTTACACTATATTGATTATGAAGTGTTTTTTGCAAATAGAATCATGTGAAGAGTTTATCATCAAGATATAGAGCATCTTATTTGCAAAAATCACCTAGTAATCTATACAGTTTAGTGACTTGGCTCCTATTATCAGATAGATCCAGGTCCAGAGTCACATTTTGCCACATATCAGCTGTGTGATTCTAGATAATCTGGACGTTCATCTCTTGGGTTAATTGTTGATAAAAGCGATATGTATTCTATATGCGATACTAATTCTGATTTAAATTGAATGTTAAAAAATATTCCAAACCGGTGCTTGCTAAAGAATTCTTAAAATCCAGGGCCAGTAGGTGGCATAATAATGGTAGTTAAAGTGCTGGACTCTTACATGGCCGACCACAATTCAAGTCCCAGACTCGATGGCTTGCTTTCTCACTTTCCCTCTCTCTCTTTCTCTAGTAAGATTTAATAATAATAATAATGCTAAATAAAATAGATCTTTTTAAAAGAGAAAAGTTCTTTTTTTAAGTCTAAAACATAAAATTATTTTTAATCTCTCAGTTTTAAATGACTTTATAATAAAAAGAACCAATTTAAAATGAATAGTTCAAAGTTTTGACTAACGTGTACAATAATGTAATGTGCACTACAACATGACACAAAACATCCCCAACACCCCGAGATTTTCTCCTGACTCTTTGCAATCAACCCCCCTGCCCTATCTTATCCTGTTTCCCGGGAAGGACTTAACTTTTTTTTAAAAGCCCTAGTTTTTCCTTGTCTAAAATTACATATAAATGGAATCATCCAGTATGTAGTCTTTTTAATCTTAACGTAATGCACTTGAGACTCATCCATGTTATTGCATACATTAATATTGTATTCCTTTATGTAGCATAAATTGTATCAGACCAATAAGATATATCTGTTCTTTTTAAATGTCCATTCATATGGATAGACAAAGATTGCTAACTTTTTTGAGAGAGAATTTTGCTATAGGGTACATGAACTCATGGGAGAAACAGAGAGACACAAGATAAGAAATAAACACGTGAGGCAGCATGGCCATGCCACAATTCCTTCTCCTCCAGTCTCCTCTTGGGCTTTTAGGTGGGCATATGCATTCTCCCAGCATGAGTTTCAAGCCCCTGAGTCTGAGATTCAAACCACAGTTGGCCATGTGGGAGGAAGTCCAGCAACATAATTGTTGCCATCTGCTGGTCCTGACAAAGATTTCTATACATGATATACACATTTTTTTTTTTTTAAGATTGGTCAATTGGTCCTTGTTGCAGTTAACAAGAATTGACCTTTAATGACAATTAAGAAATCTGTTAACTAAAAGTCTCCATTGAAATAATGAAAACAGAAGCTACAAAATGGGAGAAAGTATTTGTACCATACAAATTTGATGAAGAAGTACTGTCAAGAATAAATGAAGAGATCGGTAGATGGCATAATGGTTAGGTCGCTGGACTCCCACATGGACGACCGTAGTTTGAGCGCGGGACCCAGAGGATTGAAACTCATGCCAGGCACATGAGTGAGCAAAATCCCGAGAGTAGACTGGTGGAGAAGGGATTGCAGCATGGCCATCCCTCCTTGGGGGGAGTTTTCTCGCTTTCTGTCTCTGTCTCTCTGTTGAGTACGCATACCCTATAGAAAAACATCTCTCTCAAAAAATAATAATACATGGAGAACTTATAAATTAATACAAAAAAGACGAGAAAAAAATCCAGTTAGAAAATGGAAAACCTCTTGAGCAATAAAATGATGGTGAGATACTAAGATACACCCAGCACAAAGGATAAAAGAGAGCTAGAATTATTAAGTGTTAACCAGGGTATGGAAGAACTAGACCTCTTACAATGCTAGTAGGAAGTAAACTGGTACAATACCTCGGGAAAAATTTGGTATCATTTACTATGTCTTGACTATTTCACTCTTTAGTATGTGCCTAAACAAAATGAATACTTATGTCCACCAAATCGTGTATACAGGAATGTTCATAGTATGGGCTGGCCTCATAGCCTAGTGTTTAAGGGAACTGGATCCCACTTGGCTGAACCTGATTTCTTAGTCCTGGTAGCTTGAAAAGCATGAGTATATGTGCATATATGCATGTATGTTCAAAATCCCAACTGGACAGAGAAATAGAGGAGAAGAGATTGCAGTATGACCACACATCACTGAGGGTGCTTTCCATCTCTCCCTCCCTCTCTCCTCTCTCTCTCTCTCTCTCTCTCTCTCTCAAGTGCATGCTCCCTGTGGCAATTAAAAGAGAGAGAGAAAGTCTACTTGCTACAAAGCAAAACAACAGCAAATAATAATCATAGTAACCTTATTTACCATGGATAAAACTAGAAATATTCAAACATCCATTAAGAGTAGAATTGGTAAATATATTACTGCATGCAACACACAGAAATATTTATACATCTTATCAAGTCAGAAGACACAAGAGAGTACAGATATGATTTCATACACATAAAATTTAAAAACAGGCCAAATCTATAATAATAAAACATCAGTGATGAATGCTATGGTGGCTACTCTGGACAGGAGTACTGACTAAAGAGGAACCTAGAAGCCTCATAAGTTGTTTAAAATGTCCTATACCTTACTCTGGGTGATGAGAACATGTGTTTATACATATATAAAAATTAAATAAGTACTTCACTAGGTATTTGTGCATGTAAATGCATGTAATACACCTCAATTAATAAAAACGTGGGAGATACTGTAGATCATGCCTCTAGAGCAGCATTGTGAAACAGAATATAATAATTTTGATTAGACAAGTTCAGATTCACAGTTCGAATGCACTGGTATCTTTAGTTAAACTCAATAGGCAGTAATAATATCTCCTATTGCCATACTTAACTATATAGCAGTTTTTAAGACAGATTAATTTTAAATATGAAACGTAAGAAGGATTATTTTAGTCACACTTTGTAATATATAGCCTAAGAAACATTCATACTAATATCTTATAGTTAAAAATAAAATTGTAGGGGCTGGCAGGTGGCGTGGTGGTTAAGGGTGCTGAACTCCCATATAGTCGATCGTAGTTTGAGGCCTCAAACTGGAGACTTGCTCTCTCACTTTCTCTTTCTCTCTTGCTTTGTCCCTCTCTGGTCAAATTAAAAAAATAAGTAAGTAAATAAATAAAGTTACATAAAATAATTATTTTTTAAAATTTAAAAAATAAAATTGTAAACATTCTTTTTAATAAATTAATTGTTCTATACATATCTACTGACTTGCTTACATATGTAAACACAATTATGTTTAATGTAACTGTAAAATAAAAACTAATTTCAGGTTTACTTTGGATTTGGGGAACCAGCAGGTGGCATAGTAGTTACATCACTCCCATGTAGTTGACTGTGGTTCAAGTCCCAGTCACATGGCATAAATTTGTGCCAGGTGTGTATGCGTGCGTGCATGCCCAGGATCCCAAGAGAATAGAGGAGAAGGGATTGCAGTATGGCCATCTCCCATGGAGGATGATTTTTCGTTTTCCATCTCTCTGTCTCTCTCTGTCTCTCTGGTAAGCACATGTGCCCCATAGCAAAAAAAAAAAAAAAAAAAAAGAATTTGGTATGATTAAAGCAATGCAAAAGTAAAAAATAAGATGTAAAATATATTTAATTATATACACTCTCATTCCAAACAGTATAAGAAACAAAAGATATATTACAAATGAGACTGTAACCTTATTCATTTCTATATTTAGTATGCATTTATAAATAATAGATAAATAGGTTAAGCACCTATTTTAACCAAGGACTTCCACCAAAGCTTTTTCTTACATCAAAGTATGGGGGATGCCAAGGTATATGCCAATAAGACAGAGATTAAACTCTCAAGTGTTCACAGTGAAAAGGCAGACACACAAACAGAAAATTATAATATAATGTTGAAATTGGGTCAGAGATAAGAACTCATGAAGAACCTTGTGCCAAAGCCTATAAAACACAGTTCCAGCCCAAAGAACTTAAAAATGTAACCACAAAGTTGAAAACATTTCACTTCAAAAACAAAACTCAGCGTTAATATCTATAACTTGTAAATCCTAGTAACTAAAGATGAAATGTCCTGAATTTTAAATTGGTATAATCACTTCTTCACAGACTCCTAAGTGTGTATGTACACAATGCAAAACAAATGAAAAGAAAGATATAAAAAAGAGAGTAATTTCTGTGATTTTTCTATTCTCGAAGTTCCCATAAAAATGCCTGAAACAATTTTAGGTTTAACGGGCCTCTTCGCTGCATGCCAGCGGGCATCAACCTACACATCCTTCAGGACTTTACAGCACTCTAGCACGCTTACCTTCAGACACAAACCAGACACCTCATCGTCTGCTTCGCATCACACTGATCATGTGCTTTTCAGTTGTGATAACATCCACAGAAACTATAAACAGATAATATAGTACATGGTAATTATCCTGCCTTAAAGATAACAGATAAAGAATCTGTTTTCTTTTTGCACTTCAGAAGTTTTAAAATGTCTAAGGTAAACCATATCTGTTCAACTAAGAAGTAAATCAGGACATAAATTTTGAACATTTACTTAAGAAATCAAAGATACATTTTTATACAATAATTTTCCTGAAATTTTCTTTGTAATAGTATTATACAACTCTAAGATCAGAGGATTATATATATATATATATATATATATATATAATCATTTAAATG
>NW_006201581.1:999536-1016675 GCF_000334495.1 Tupaia belangeri chinensis | reverse complement strand
TATATATATATAATCATTTAAATGTATAGGACTGTCTCACTGATGCACTGTAGGAAAAAAATTCAGATCATTTGGCACACTAGAGGTGTGACTAATGTGTCACAGTATCAGTTCCTATCATTACTGTGTGATATTTTATTTCAAATTGTGATTTTATAGTTAAAACATCAAGAAAACACTTAACTGATAATTGTTCTATTTGCAAACAAACGAACAGAACAGTATTTTAGGAAGAGATATGCCTTGGATCATATTACTCTAAAAGCAGAGATCCGAGGATTTGCAGTCTGTCCATTTGGGCAACGTTCTGAGATAAACGGAGTAAGCTGGAGCCTTATATTAGGCTTACGTCCCTACTCATCCTCTCTAACTTCAAAGGTGTTTTAGATCTTGATCATTAATGACACAAAGAAGGACATTTTATATACAATTCTATTTGCTTCTTTCAGAAATTTTTTTTTTTTTTGATATCTCCAACCTTCACGTGCTCAGTCCTTTTTTAGGGGCATCATGTCTGTAATAGACAGTTAAAAGATTCTGTAACCAAAATCACTAGAGGGTTGATTCCTTACTTGACTCTGAGAATTTTGAGGCCACAGTGAAATTTCTGGAAGTGCTTGTAATTTCTGTACAGACTATGAAGTCTTGATTTTCCTCTTCTCTGAACACTTCCGTCTTTCAAGAGCATCTTCTCTTCCTTGTCATTTAACTCTGGTCCAGACAGAAGTGCTCTTCTCTTTTTCACAGTTTCCTCTCTCTATTGTCAATTGCAACATCTATAAACTTAAAACAGCCTTCACAGATAGCTTATGAAGTAATACCTCCAATTCTACCTGTTCAATCATCTACTTAATATCTTACAAAAACATAAATTCGATCTCATTATTCTTTTTATCTTCCAATATTCCAATACCACCTAACACATCACCACCCACCCGACATTGAAAAAACGAAAAGTTACCCTGTTTAGTTTATGACTGAGCTAACACACAGTGTGAAGTATCTGAGAAAGGAGAAGAAATAGAATCTCAAGCTCGGATACAACTGACCTTAAATAGGAAGTTCAGGAAAATCCTTTATTGTAGTAAGAAAGTCATCTATGGGGTCAGAAAAAGTGAGAAATGCTCTTACTAATGACTTTTTTTTTTTTTCTGTAAATTACAACATGAGAAAATCTACTAAGAGTGAAGAGAAAAAAAGTTTGGTTGAACATAATATAAGAGACCAATGAAACTTGGTGGAATTGCTGAGCAATTCCCAGGGCTCCTCTGAGTACAAGCAGTATTAATTTCTAGTGAACACTGCTTGCCCTGGTAGCATTAGTGATTGCAGCTTTCTCCAGCTGGACTCAGTTCCTTAGGTAAGGGGGAAGGAGGCGGATGTAAGGCCACAGGTCCTTATCCATGATTCCAAAATCCAAACTGTTCTGCAACTCCTTTCTTTTTCACATTCTTATGACAAAACATTGACTAAATATGGATTCATTTATAACCTATGTTCAATCAAATTAGAGTGAATGTAATAAATATTTCTACATAAATACATTTTTGCTGGATTAGGAAGTACTGCCTCAGATTCTGTTAGAGGTACTTACAATTTTTTTTTTTTTAATTTTGAATCACATTTAGTCTCAAGGGTTATTGGCAAGGTATTGTAGATTCTGCATAATAATCCATTCAGGTTTGGACTTTTGTCATACTACTTAATTTTTCATAAGTCTCTGAAAAAGTTTAGAAATAATTCTATGTATATGCTGAACTTTTAAAAATTGTTATTAATGTAAGATATATCTACTATTAATTTTATGAGCCAATAAAGAAATGTTCTGATATATTCCAAATGCAATGCTGCCAAAACTTTTGAAAAAAGTCTTTAAAGTGCCAATTTGGCTCAATAAAATTAAGGTGGTCCTGAAATTCCCTTTCGTGCTCTCGTTGACAATGGGTTAATGTAACGGGAGCACATTATTTCTTATCGCTTAACTGTTTAATTCATGCTCTGATTACTATTCCTATATAAAATAATTTAGTGGATTAACATAGTAACATTTTATTATCTTTCAAGGGTTTTGTAAATCAGAAGAAAGCGCCTAGTGAAGTGGTTTTGGCTTGAGATCTTTCGTAATGTCCAGTCAGATCCCAGCTGGCCCTGGAGCCATGAAGCCTATCAGCCCCTTTCTCTTTATTCAGTCTCTGGCCTCCTCCAATATGGTCTCTCTGTAGGGGCTATTTGGGCTTCTTTGCAGCATGGTGATTGAAAGCTCTTAAACAAGTATTCCAACATAGCAAAAGTGGGGCCAGCAGGTGGCATAGTGGTGAAGGCACTGGATCCCATATGCCTGACTTCATGGTTCAAGTCCTAAACTAGGTGGCCTGAAAAACACATTGGGCAAAAAAATTAAATAAATAAATAAATAAATAAATACAAACACTGGGTATTTGTGTGTACGTGTCCAAAATTCCCAGAAGAGAATGGAAGGGAAGGGTTTGCAGCATAACCATCCTCCCGGGGTGATTTATTACTTTCCCTCTCAGTCTCTCTCTCTCTCTCTTTCTTTCTCTCTCTCTCTCTCTCCCCCATGAAGGCATGTAGCGTATGGGAAAAAATATATTTTTTTAAAGTAAACTTTTCTGAACTAGCAATACAAGTCATACAGAATCACCTGTCACATTCTATGTGTCACAAGCAAGCAAGTCATAAACCTGACTAGTTACAAAAGGAGGGTAGCAATAATTGGGGTGGTATTTGCCACACCTATATTTCTGTAAAACCATTCTATTTTCTATGTATAGGAGTTCTATATCGTCCATGTAGCTAATCCCAAGGATTACTCTTTAGGGTCCTGTTAACTCATGGACTCATGGTCTAACAATTTCTTTTTTTTCTTTTTTTTTTTTGAGAGAGATTTTTGCTTTATGGGGCACATGCATTTGCTGGAGAGACAGAGAGAGAAAAAGAGACAGACAACAAGAAATCATCCCCAAGGGACATGGCTACTGCAATCCCTTCTCCTCCATTCTCCTCTAGGGATTTTGGGCACACACACACATGCGCCTGGTGTGAGTTTAAGCTGCTGGGTCTAGGATTCGAACTGTAGTCAATGATGTAGGAGCTCAGTGACTTAACCATTACGCCATTTGCAGGTCCCCCAACAGCTTCTAATATTTTGTCAACGCACTCCATTTTGAAACATTTTCTTCCCTTCACAGGTATGACTCCATTCGCTTCTCTTTCTGTTTATTCATTCTTTGTAACTCATCCTTTTCTAGAGAGACCTTTATATCTTGACACTTTTCAAGAATCTAATCCTTTCCTTCTTATCCTAAAATTCTATCCTAGGCATTTGCATTAGTTTCCTGTGACTGCTACAACAAATTACCACAAGCATGGCAGCTGAAGACAATAAATACATTCCCTCATAGTTCCTCTGGAGGCCCGAAGTTTGTAAACACGGTGTCAGGGGTGCTCTGTTTCCTACAGAGGCTCTTGGGGAGATGTTTCTCCTTGTCTGTCAGCTTCTGGTGACTATTACCAATTTTTGGCTTCTGGCTACATCACTCCAGTTTCTGTCTCCACCTTCACATGGCTTTCTATTCTGTGTCTGTATCTCTTATAAAGACACTTGCCACTAAATTCAGAACCTACCTAGATAATCCAGGATGATCCCCTCATTTCAAGATTCTTGACTATATCCGTAAAGACTCATTTTACAAATAAAGTAATATAAGTTCTAGGAATTTGAACATGGACATATTGGAGGAAGGAGGACATCATTCAGTCCACTTCAACATTTTTAAGCTATTCTGTGGGTTTAATTGCCATCTATTTTGAAATTTACGTCTTCAGCATTCTGGATATCTCTTCTGATTTCTACATCTATGCATTTGTATATATATAGTTGCTTCCTACACATCTATTTTGAACATCAGAAAGGTCCCTAACAATCAGCTTGCTCAGAACTCATCTTTCCAGAAGACCAGCAGTTAGCATAATGGCTATGTTGGTGGACTCCCACGTAGTCAACTGTGGTTCGAGTCCCAGACACGGTGGCTTAAACTCAGACTGGGCGCGTGTGCATGCGTGCCCAAGATCCCGAGAGGAGAATGGAGGAGAAGGGACTGTGGCATAGCCATCCCCCCTGGGGAGTGATTTCTCCCTTTCTGTCTCTCTGTCTGTCTGGCGAGTGCATGCGCCCTATAGCAAAAAAACTTAAAACAAAAAACAAAAAACAAAAAACCCTCATCTTCCCGTATCTGCCTCTAATCTGCTCCTCCAATATTTTCTACCTTGAAAATCATATCATGATCCACCTAGTTGTGCAGGTGTTCATGAATGTCAATTAGCTCATCTGCAGCTTACATAAATACAAAGACATCTTACTTCTCATCCTTCATAAACATCTCACCAATCTCCTATTCATACTGTTACCACTCTACCAGAACATGAAGTCAGTCATGAAAGAAAAGGAGGGCATTGCAACTTTAGGAAAGAAGTGGCCCATGTCAAAATCCTGGGTGTTTTTAAAATCACCTATTCTCTGCATCTTATTGAAAGATAAGTCTTACTTCCACAGCTGTAAAGGCCTATCAAGTCTTTCCACACCCATTGGTTTCCATTCTGTTTACTGCAAGTCATCATTATCCTTCATCCAAAAGCCTCAGTAGTCTCTGAGCTCTCAGAATCTTCCACTGTTCCCTCCCAAGCCATTACCTGCCTTGCAAACCCAGCAAATATAAAAATACACAAACTGTTCCTGTAACACAACTGCCTAGAACCTCCTGTGGCTTTTCAAGGATCTCACAATAAAGTCCAAAATCCATAGCATGGTCACTTAGGAAGTGACCGCTGTCTACCCTTTGTCTTACCTCCCAACACCGCCCTGCTTGCAGCTGTCAGCCATGACTGCCTTCTTTCACCTTGGCCTTTGAACAGAACGTTTCCTTTGCCTGGAGTGGCTCCCTCCCACTTTTTCAGAAAATGAATGACTACATGTATGTAAAGTTCAATTCTTCATGCTACTTTTTTTTTGAGAGTTTTTTGCTACAGGACATGTCTGCCCTCTAGAAAGAAAGAGAGAGACAGAGAGACAGAAAGCAAGAAATCACCCCCCGGGGGGATGGCCATGCTGCAAACCCTTCTCCTCCATTCTCCTTTCGGGATCTTGGACACGCACGCACACACGACCAGTGTGAGTTTAAGCCACCGGGTCCGGGACTTGAACCACGGTCGACTATGTGGGAGTAAAGGGACATAGTCATTACGCTAACTGCTGGTCCCCAAGGAAGATGAGTTTTGAGCAAGCTGATTGTTAGGGACCTTTCTGATGTTCAAAATAAATGTGTAGCAACATACCCATTGTGCCAACCACTGGTCCCAACTTCTTTTTTAATCCTTAATGCCACTTCCTCAGGATAGTTCTCCCTAAATGACAGAACTAAATATTTATCTCTTCATTTTAGATTTTCATTGCATTCCATACAAATACAATTATGATAATTATCACTATATTTCATCAAATTTAAATCTGATCTTACGATGCATCATTTAGTAAAATATTCCAATTAAACTATGGTATTTGCATTGTCATTACTTAGAATTTCTGTTTTATATTTATTGGAAGAGTCTTTTAGCCTTATGTAAAGTTATTTTTTATATAATATACCATTAACTTGCATACATAAAAACAAAGAATAAAGATGTTGTTTAAAGTGTTTACAAAAATTTCTCATAATCTCTCAAATCCAAAATAACTTTATTTTCTTTTTTTAAAAATTATTTAACTTTATTCATCTATTTATTTATTTATTATTTTTAATTTGAACAAAGAGGGATAGAGCAAGAACGAGAGAGAGAGGGGGAAAGTGAGAAGGCTGCCAGGTCTGCTGGGACTTGAACCACAGTCGACCATGTGGGAATCCAGCGCCTTTAACCACCATGCCACCCGCTAGCCCCAATTTTAAATTATTTTCAAATCAGAATCATTGACATCTGTGTTTGCTAACACAATATTTGCTGTGTCATCAGAAGTACATGTCTTTTTTTTTTTTTAATCCCCAGAGGGCATGTGTGCTTGCCAGAGACAGAGAGAAAGGGTAAGTGAAAAATCATCCCCTAGGGGAACGGGCACACCACAGTCTTTTCTTCTCAGGATTTTGGGCACACATACACATGTTCCTGACACGTTTTTCAAACTGCCAGGTCCAGGACTCAAACCATGGAGAAGGATGTGGGACCTAGCACCTTAACCACTATCCAACCTGTTGGTCTGACAGTGTAGTTTTCTTAAACATGTGTTTCACTTTGTATCTGGGAACGTGTATCATCGACTCTGGAACTTTTGATGCCTGTGGATAGGTTATTAATGATAACTACTACAACACCTCCTGGCAGGCCATCAGTAACTGTCAGAGATGTTACTATCTTTTGTTTTATTAAACAGAAATATGAACAATGTACATCTTAGAATCAAGAAATTTGATATTTAGTTATTTTATGAATGCTTATTCCCACTGCTAGATTTTCACATCCCTAAAAGCAGATTTCACAGACACATTGAGCTCTTCATTCCATTCCAATAGCCAGAACTTAGTCAGAACTTCAGGTCAAATTTACTCACTGGGAATATTACAGTAAGTCCACAGCTGGTAGTCCTTCCTAGTCCTTCCTGTAGAGCAATCTCCTGTTGGGAGACTACATTTCTACTTGGTGTCCAGGTACAAAAAAAAAAAAAAAAAAAAAAAAAACCAACTAGTTAACACCCTGAGTCCTGAGTACTGACTGTGAGTTAGAAACAGGGGTTTTAACAGATGTTATCAGTTAAGGGTCTCAAGATGAATTTTTTTTTCTTTTTTTTTTTTTTGGAGAGGTTTTTGCTATAGGGTGTGTGTGCTCACCAGACAGACAGACAGAGACAGAGAGACAGAAAGCGAGAAATCACTCCCCAGGGGGAATGGCCACGCCGCAATCCCTTCTCCTCCATTCTCCTCTCGGGATCTTGGCCATGCACGCACATACGTCCAGCATGAGTTTAAGCCACTGGGTCTGGGACTCAAACTGCACTCGACTACGTGGGAGTCCAGTGACATAGCCATTACGCCAACTGCTGGACCCCCTGAAGATGAATTTATGCTAGGTAAGGATGTTCTTTGAATCCAAAGACCAGTGTTCTTATAAGACAAAGACAAGACTTATGTAGAAGCACATAAAGAAAAAGGCATGTGAAAATAAAGGCAGGGGTTACAGTTATGCTGCCCCAAGCAGAGGAATGTCATGAGCTAGAAGAGACAAGGAAAGGTTATCTCCTAGAGCCATCGAAAGGAGAATGACCCTTCTGATACCTTGATTTCAGAAATCTAGTCTCCAAACCATCATAGGATACGTTTTTGACTTTTGTAACCCAAAGTTTTTAATTATCTGTTACAGCTACCATAGAAAGCAAATACAGGTATTTATTTTTGCATAATTTAATCCTCTAAACTACCTTAAGGGGTAAATGACATTATTTCTATTTTTCAAACATACGAGCAAACTAAGAGAAGTTTTAAATTATGAATGGTCACCCAGTTAAGTAATAGAACCAAGAATTGTATCTATGTTGATTAGAGTCTAAAGACACTGTCTTTTTATAATGCTGTATACTATTTCAGAGAAGTGGTATGGATAATAATACAATGTAGAAAGTTTCCTCTTCTGAAATGATTATAGTAAATAAATCAGGTTAAGAGCTTAAAGTATTAAACATATGTTATACAGAAAATGTTTAGGGCCATCAAGTGTTGTAGTAGTTAAAGTGGCTGGATCCCACATGGCCAAGTGTGGAAGTCACATCCTGGACCCAGTGGCTTAAAAACTTTACTGATAACATGTGTACACATGATCAAAATCCCAAGAGGAGAATGGAGAAGGGACTGCGGCATAGTCATCTCCCTTAAAGGGGTGCTTTCTTACTTTTTCTCTATATATCTCTTTGTCATTTTCAGGTGAGTGCATGTGCCCTAGAGCATCTTAAAATAATAAATAAATAATAAATAACTGTGTACCTGTGGAAATTTTATTCTAGAACAATGCAAAATAAATAGATATCATTGTGTAGGCTCTTCTACAATAATTCTGCGGAACTGAGTCCCCTCTATATGCCAAGTTACATGGTAAAAGCTTATTTCAAGCCTAGGAGTCAGGCAATATTTATGGCCACTATTTTGTACAGTACTATCCTCCTTAGATATGGGAATATATTCTCAGAACCCCCAGTAGATGCTTAGAACCATGGGTAGTGCCTATCTTATACATGCTGTTTTTTCCTATGCATATATACCTATAACAACTTTTAATTTACAAACTAGACACAGTAAGAGCTTCGTAATTAATAATAAAATAAAATATGTATAACTACACTGTAATAAAGTTATGTGAATGTGGTTTATTCCTCTCTCTTTCTCTCTCTCTCTCAAAATATCTTAATATATATACAATACTCATTTATCTTCTGGGGTAACTGAAACCTCAGAAAATTAAACTCCAGATAAAAGGGAAAGGCTGAAAATGAAACAAAGCTATTGTAGTACACAAAACAACATCCTCCCAAAGATACCCAAGTCCAACCACTAGAACTTCTGAATATATGAACTTAAATGCCAAATGAACTGTACATATGTGGTTTCAGTTAAGGGTCTTGGGATGGGGGACCTAATTCAGTGATCTAGGTGTGTGGCTACAAGGGTTCTCTTAAGGACAGTGGAGAAACAAGAAGGGGGTGTTATCTGAGAGAGGAAAAAGATTAAAAGCTGCTACACTGCTGAACTTGAAGGTGGAGGATGAGGCCATCAGCCAAGGTTCATGAATAGCTTCTTGATATTAAGAAAGAAAAAGGAAGAGATTCTCCTCTACAATCTCCAAAACAGAAAGAAACCCTGCCAATACGTTGATTTTTAACATGGTGACTTCTGGAACCATAAGGCAATAAAGCTGTACTTTTTTATAGTATTAAGTTTATAGTAATTTGCTCCAGTAACAATAAAAAACTCTTATGAGAGTACTTCAAGAAGATCATGGAAAAATGGAATTAAAGGATACATTTATTTTGGTACCAAAAAATTGAAACTTTCATAGTACATATTTTGCATAAATTTTTTGAAAACCTGTCATAAACGGAGATTAAGGGATTTTCTCAGTGCCCTAATTTCCTTAATGAAGGTACAGCAGGCACATTGGCATCTCTAACTTCAAGTTTCGTTATGTCTCTCTTCTTAGTTGAGGGAAAGTCATAATCTGAAAAAATACTAGTCCACACCTGTAAAACAAAAATGCTTCAATTTACTCAACTGTAATTACACATTTTCAACATCTATAATAAGAGTGAAAAAAAAATGAGCCAAACAAATATTTATGCATAATAGACTGCTGCTTCTTTTTTAAAATTTGTTTTATATATTCAATCACTATACATCACTACGTCTTGTAAAGTTAGTTTACCCAACATGAATACACTTCACACTACTCCAGTTGAAGACACCATGCACTTTATGATCAACAGATAATCACCCATTTCTGGGTCCAATAAATGTCTTGCCTCTCTATTTTTCTCCTTGATTCCTTAATGCAGATATAAAACCTATTCAACAAATTTTATTAAGCTTAAATTCTGGCCAGATGTGTATCCCTTTGCTGTGGACTCAGAGTTGATCACTTTCCAAGTCTTTGTCAATGTATTCTTATGGTTGGCTTATTTCCAAAGCATATGAAAATTGCAGTTTTCCAACTCTGTGTGATGTGGTACAAAATATATCTTTTAATATTTACATGTAAAGGTGAAAGCTTACTCAAAGTCTCTCAGCTCAGGGTTAGCCTCAAATTGACACAAACTTTAATAATTGCTTTTCCCCAAATGAATTATATTTAACAATCATTATTTAATTTTTTATTATTAAATTCTAGTAAAAAAGTGCTAATTTATAATTAATTAATGAGTTAAATGTGATAATTTCAGAGGTGATAAGTTTATACAACAATATTTTTGACTACGTTTTTACCATATTTTTGATTAATAAAGACATTTGTCTTATTTAAGCTGTCTGACTTTACAGGGTGAGGGTGGCAGTATATAGAAAAAGGGGTCCAGTCAATAGATCTTATTTTCAAGGAGTTTGAGAAGGAAATCAAAATATATGCTAAAGTTATAACTACTAAGCACATCTCTGAATCTATTGGGTTGTTTGAAAAGTCATGGTGCATTTTTGCATAGATAAAATATATCATGACTTTCCTGACAACTAATAAAACATCCATAAATGCACTATACTCCTTCCAGCTATTGTCTGCATTGTAATCAGAACTAGTCATAAAAATAACAATGTGGCAACAGATATTAGTTCTGTTTACCTTTCCCCTCTTTTCTGGAAGAGCCAGGTATATAAACTATTCAAAGAGAGATGGTCAGCCCTTGGGTGTGGAGGAAGAAGGGCAATGGCAGGAACAAGAAGATTGGTCAGGGGTGGTCAGTAGGTGACTGGCTTTACTGAAGCGGGGTTATATAAAGGGAAAAGGATCTGACGCTGGATTTGGTTTTCTTGACTTTTCTATAGAACACATATGTTAAGAGAGTTTAAATAAACGCAAATATAATGTCACCCTAAAAAGAAGGCTGAGGCATAAGTGAAATAAAAGTTGGTTGTACTCTTACTCACTTGCCACTCACATAGCAACAGAGAAAGCTGGTTTATATAACAAAAAGAAGGGCAAATATATCAGAGATTACAAGTTGTTTGTCAAGAGTTTAGTGGTCTGGGGACCAGCAGAGAGCATAATGACTGTGTCGCTGGTCTCCCATGTAGTCAACCGTGGTTAGAGTCCCGGACCTGGTGGCTTAAATTCACGCCGGGCGTGTGTGCATGTGTGCCCAAGATCCCGAGAGAAGAATGGAAGAGAAGGGATTGCGGCATGGCCATCCCCCCTGAGGGGTGATTTCTTGCTTTCTGTCTCTCTGTCTTTCTGGTGAGCGCATGCTCCCTATAACAAAAAGCCTCTCCAAAAAAAGAAAAAATAAATAAAAAAGAGTTTAGTGGTCTGCTTAAAATAATGCAGGCAATTGATGGGCTACACCATATCTTTTCTTCATTCTTTTAATGAATTATTTAATTAGATATTTGGCAAGAAATTTAGAACACCAGTTTGTGAAGATAAACCCTGTTTGTAAAAGCAAACATGGATTACAGGTAGCCCTGGAGCTGAGGAATAACTTTGATTTTTGGTCAAATTTGGAAGTCCACAGCTTTCTGATCAACTTTTGGATGCTTTATAATCTCATATTTCTCTTTCTCTGTATTGAAGATCTCACCTTCCGGGCATCTGAGCTTCTACTAATTAATATTTGCTAATATCAATTTTAACGGAGGTGGCAATGACAAATTTCTGGTGTGTTCTATGCAGTGGAACTCAATTGAGGACCAGAGGTTCCATCATGGTCCCATCACAAGTAGCAAGGCACCATTCAATAGCTTCAGGAAAACCACTCTATTGCCTCCGTGGCACCCAGTGAGGATGATTAGAACAGTCCCAGGAGTAGTGCTAAGTGCTCAGCTTTCTCACATGCTGACTGAAGGGTTTTGTTTTTGTTTTTGTTTTAACTTTTTTGGGGGGAAGAGGTTTTTCACTATAGGGTGTGTGCGCTCGCCAGAGAGACAGAGAGAGACAGAAAACGAGAATCACCCCCCAGGGGGGATGGCCACGCCACAATCCCTTCTCCTCCATTCTCCTCTCGGGATCTTGGGCACGCGTGCACACACGCCTGGCCTGAGTTTAAGCCACCAGGTCCGGAACTTGAACCATGGTCAACTACATGGGAGTCCAGCGACATAGCTATTTACGCTAACTGCTAGTCCCACTGAAGGTTTTTTTGCTGTAGCTCAAAAGCTTTTGAAGTACATCTTCAGTAGGATGATACCCAGTCATTCTGGGTACCACCATTCATGTCACCACAAACTGATTTTGTGACAGTAGCAAGAAATTTATCCTTCTTTCTCTTTTTAAACTTGGATTTATTGGCCAAGTACTTCCTCTTGTACATGGCCTTTGTGGAATACATGACTGATCCTGTATGTTTGCCAATGCCTGGGATAGACCCGGGTTTCAGCTGCAATGGGACTTCCCCTTCTTGGACTTTTTAACCTTAAGGTCATTCTTTTAATCTTGCCACTGGCATCAATTTTCTTGGCTTTATGTTTCTTCTCAGCTTTTTCACCTGCCATCTTGTATAATGGGAGGAAAAAAAAAAACGTATACTTAGTTTTTCTACATCATAAACTCAAGAACTCTGGAATAAAGAAAGAGCGGAATCATATTTAAACATCTACTACAGGGGACCAGCAGACTTATTGGTTACGATGCTAGACTCCCATGTGGCCAAACATGATTCAAGTCCTGGACCTAGTGGCTTGACATTCACGCTGGGCACGTGATCCTTCATGCCCAAGATCCTGGGAGGAGAATGAAGGAGAAGGGATTGCTGCATGGCCCAACCCCTGGTGGGCAATTTCTCACTTTCCTCTCACTGTCTCTGTATGTCTCTTTCTCCAGCAAGAGACACTACTATAGAATCATTTGTAACATTACTGTGTGTTTATTATAAACTAACACATGACTTTGAACAATAACTCTGTTGTATGTGGGACATAACCAAAGTCTCAGAATATGTTTTACTGAGACCATTCACATTTAAATGGACCTCATGCCACAGACTGCTCTGAACTGCTTTTCTTTCACAACAATATCTCTTTATAGATTATTATTTCACCAGCTTTGAAAAATCCAGCAGGGGGGCCCAGTAGTTAGCATAATGGCTATGTCGCTGGACTCCCATGTAGTCGACCGTGGTTTGTGCCCTGGACCCAGTGGCTTAAAACTCACGCTGGGCGCGTATGGGTGCGTGCCCAAGATCCCGAGGGGAGAATGGAGGAGAAGGGATTGCGGCGTGGCCATCCCCCCTGGGGTTGATTTCTCACTTTCTGTCTCTATGTCTCATTCCGTCTGTCTGGCGAGCACATGCGCCCTATAGCGAAAACCTCTCAAAAAAAAAAAAAATCAGGGCCTTATGATGTTAATATTGACTGTTCACACACTTCAGTTGCTCAGTTCCAAGTTCCCAACAGTGTTCACAGATAGTAGAGACTATTAACCCTCTGAGCCTCTGGTACGGATATACAGGATGTCACAGCAGGGTTCTGGTCATGCAGGCTTACTATGGCACGTACATTTCAGTGTGCAGCATTCAAGAAACCCACTTTATCATCAGCTTCTAAAACCAATTAAAATGTAAGCTAAAAAATTTCATATTTTAAACATATAGAAGGGATACATTTATTCTTTTTAGTAGCATCATAACTGGTTAAATTTCTCAGATAATTTTTTGGCTTTTACTCTTGAAAAGTAAATAATTTTTTTTTTTTTTTTGTAGAGGTTTTTGCTATAGGGTGCATGTGCTCACCAGAAAGACAGAGAGAGACAGAGAGGCAGAAAGCAAGAAATCACCACACCACCCCCGCCCAGAGGGAATGGCCACACCGCAATCCCCTCTTCTCCATTCTCCTCTTGTGACCTTAGGCATGCACGCACGCACACATGCCCAGTGTGAGTTTAAGCCACTGGGTCCAGAACTCGAACCACTGTCAACTACATGGGAGTCCAGCGACATAGCCATTATGCTAACTGCTGGTCCCAACATAAATAATTTTAAGCTTAATGAAAATTGAATTAGCATGACAAGGCAACTTGGCATGAAGTATTTCTAATTCAAGATTTCAATCCTCTCAGGGCTGGCAGGTGGCGTGGTAATTAAGGGCACTGGACTCCCATATGGTCGACCATGGTTTGAGTCCCAGACCTGGCAGCTTACTTTCTCACTTTCTCTTTCTTTCTCTCTCTCTCTCTCATCAAATTAAAATAAATAAGTCAGTAAAGTTAAATAAAATAATTCTTTGGGAAAGAAAATTTTTTCTCCTCTCTTCACCAAGCTTTCCTGCCCTTTCACCTCTACTGTTTTCTTCAAAGCAGGAAATTTCTTTAACAAAAGCAGGAACTATTTAGATATCACACAGATTGACCCATTAACTGAGAAGTTGCAAAATAACTTCTTATTTGAGTTAGCTTTTAGAGTTGATTTTTCATCAGTGACTAGAAAGAAAAAGTGTGCCCCTTAAGTGCCTCCATATCTGTCTTCCTGAGGAAAGATAAACTGTGCAGTGCACCCAAAGATGAGATAACGCTGCTTGTTATGAACAATAGGCTAGAAGCTCTGGCAGATTTGCCCAATGATCCTTCAGCAAAGTCACGCAGACTGCTCAGGCTTACTTCGATAAGCATGAAAGTTCATCAGGCAGAGTGGAACCGCCTGACTCTAGAGTCTGCTAGACTAATATGTTGTAACCTTTTGACCTTCAGAATAAACAGTAGGGGAAACAGGGAAGAAAAGCTCTTGGCAAATTACCTACAATAATTTATTTAAGGGCATGTCTAATTCTGGACGTGTTTTCTGCTATCTTTATTTACTTGGCAAGGTTTTGAATTCCATAAAGGCAGAAGTCAGCCAGTCTGCCAGCACGTCTGCCTTGATAGATTGTCTGTCTACTGTACAACACTCTGAGCATCAGCGTTTTTCCTGAGGTTGGGCAGAAGATAAAAAGATCTAGATTTAGTAGTCATTGTTGCATTGTTACATGAAAATGTGGTGCCAGCCTCTAAAGATATAAATAGTAAAGGATTTGAGGCCAGAGGGCCAGGGGTGAAGAGTTGTCTAACCCCAAGACCTGTTGATGTTGTGTTGTAACTATTTATATGAAGGAATAAATCACCGGGAAACAGGTCAAGGTAAAGTTAAAGAGCTTGAAACAATTTTGGACCTTATCAAGAAGAGGTTTTTCTTCTATCAATGGACTTACATAGGAAAACCATTACGATTTAAAAGAAAGCACACCTCTACCACCAACTTCTGCTATTGGTGTGTCAGGTTTTCTTATAGTGTATAATTCTTGAAATATCAAACAGAAAGAAGTGATCCTTGGCTGATGATATCTGGTCAAGGTATAAATTTGTTTAATCCTCCAAGTATATTTCTTTCTTTGTTCTGTGCACATTTTGACTCTGTGGGAGATTTTTGTTGAAAATGTCATTTATTTGTTAATGTTCCTGTGATACTTTTTTCCTTGTGATCAGTTTTGAATTATAAGAGAGCTCACACTGTGAATAGAAATAATAAACTTGGATTTCTATGTAGCATAACACACTCACACTTATAGGTGCTAGATTCATTAAAGACCTAAATGGGAAAAGTTAAACAGTAACATTTCTAGAGAAAATGTAATAGAACATCCTTTTGAAAGATTTTTGGAAAGATATCTTATACAAAAATACAAATTTAAGATGAAAAAAATCATGTTAAATATAGGTTTGTAGTCACTGAATCACAGCAAAGACAAAAGTTAAAAGTTAAATGGCAAAATGGCAGAGGATACTTAAAATTTCCCAAATAAATAAATAAAGATTACACAATGTTGGGACTGTCAGGTGGTATAGTGGTTAAGGCACTGGACTCCCATGAGGTGGACTGTGGTTTGTGCCCTACACCTGGCAGCTTGCTTTCTCACTCTCCCTCTCTCTGCCTCCAAATGAAGAATGATAAATAAAATTAAATAAATAATTCTTTTTTAAAATAATTATACAATGTTATAAAACAACAAGGAAAAAAAGACATCCATGGAGGAAAACCACTAAAACTAAAGTATTCTGGCAAATGTATTAATAACTTGAAACAAAGTGTCGCTTTGTACCTTTTAAAGAAAAACTAGAAAACTAGAAAACGTTGCGCAATTGTGGGAATTCAGAAATATAAGAATCCTCATGCACTGCTGGTAAGGAGTAGATTTATTTTGGAGAGTAAATCTGCGTCTCCCTAAATATGCAAGACAGAATACCTCTGTAATTCTCCTGCTGGATACATGACTTACAGATATTCTCAGACGGGCCCACAGGAAACATGCGTGTGATATTCACTACAATGGTAGAATTTGAAGGAGACCAAAGAGTTTATCCTCATAGAATGTCCAGGTAAAATGTGATGTGGACATGAAATATCACACAGTGGTTAGAAGCAATGGAGTCATTATGTTCAAAATACAGTATTTTAATCCTAAAAACGTAGTGTTTATGGGGCCCACAGGTGGCATGGGGGTTAAGGTGCTGGATTCCCACATGACTGACTGGTTTGAATTCCAGACCTGGAATGTGAGCGTGCATGCCCAAAAATCCTGAGAGGAGAATAGAAGAGAAGGGATTGTAGCATGACCAAATCCTCTGGAAGGGAGGGAATGAGTTCTCACATTTTCTCTCTCTTTCTCTCTCTCTATAAACCTCATGTGCCCTATGGCAAAAATCTAAAAAAAATCAAGTTATTAAAAATATAAAAACAGTAAAAATAGATACGAACATAGTACATGGAGATAAAAGTACATGAGCACTGCAGAGGCACATTTTACAAAAGCAGTTTTGCAAAAAATTATGCACATTAAGCCTTACAGTATATTCATTCTAGTCAGAGTTTAACACCTGAAGTCAGACATGTATTTACAGATATGTGTATACCTACTGAACCTGCTATTGAAAGTAGTTAGATTATTTGAGAAATTCTGTGAATCAATAAAATATGGAGGGAAAAAAGAAATGGAAAACACTGTTAGACACCTAAAATAGTGGGAGGAGGGTGGGAAATGCAGAGGGTAAGAAATAGAGGTTTTATATATATATATATGTATATAAACACACACACACACACACATATATATATATGAAATCAGAAATGGAAAATTATTGACAATAGCATGTATGAGTAATCCACTATGCAGTATATTCTGGATAGAAAAATGACATTTTGTATGCTGTGACAATGCTCAGGGAATGAATGTAAATTAATTAATTTTAAAAAATGTTTCAGAAGAAAATTACAGTGTACTTGTCACTTGATTCTAGCTTTGTCCATATTTTTAGTTTAAGGTTTTTTGTGAATCAATAAAATATGGAAAAAATTTAGTATGGAAGAGAGAGAGGCAAAATGGGAAGGAAAAATCAAGTAAAACTATGCTTACTGGACAAAAAAAA
>NW_006201581.1:958398-984160 GCF_000334495.1 Tupaia belangeri chinensis | reverse complement strand
GCTCACCAGAAAGACAGAGAGAGACAGAGAGGCAGAAAGCAAGAAATCACCACACCACCCCCGCCCAGAGGGAATGGCCACACCGCAATCCCCTCTTCTCCATTCTCCTCTTGTGACCTTAGGCATGCACGCACGCACACATGCCCAGTGTGAGTTTAAGCCACTGGGTCCAGAACTCGAACCACTGTCAACTACATGGGAGTCCAGCGACATAGCCATTATGCTAACTGCTGGTCCCAACATAAATAATTTTAAGCTTAATGAAAATTGAATTAGCATGACAAGGCAACTTGGCATGAAGTATTTCTAATTCAAGATTTCAATCCTCTCAGGGCTGGCAGGTGGCGTGGTAATTAAGGGCACTGGACTCCCATATGGTCGACCATGGTTTGAGTCCCAGACCTGGCAGCTTACTTTCTCACTTTCTCTTTCTTTCTCTCTCTCTCTCTCATCAAATTAAAATAAATAAGTCAGTAAAGTTAAATAAAATAATTCTTTGGGAAAGAAAATTTTTTCTCCTCTCTTCACCAAGCTTTCCTGCCCTTTCACCTCTACTGTTTTCTTCAAAGCAGGAAATTTCTTTAACAAAAGCAGGAACTATTTAGATATCACACAGATTGACCCATTAACTGAGAAGTTGCAAAATAACTTCTTATTTGAGTTAGCTTTTAGAGTTGATTTTTCATCAGTGACTAGAAAGAAAAAGTGTGCCCCTTAAGTGCCTCCATATCTGTCTTCCTGAGGAAAGATAAACTGTGCAGTGCACCCAAAGATGAGATAACGCTGCTTGTTATGAACAATAGGCTAGAAGCTCTGGCAGATTTGCCCAATGATCCTTCAGCAAAGTCACGCAGACTGCTCAGGCTTACTTCGATAAGCATGAAAGTTCATCAGGCAGAGTGGAACCGCCTGACTCTAGAGTCTGCTAGACTAATATGTTGTAACCTTTTGACCTTCAGAATAAACAGTAGGGGAAACAGGGAAGAAAAGCTCTTGGCAAATTACCTACAATAATTTATTTAAGGGCATGTCTAATTCTGGACGTGTTTTCTGCTATCTTTATTTACTTGGCAAGGTTTTGAATTCCATAAAGGCAGAAGTCAGCCAGTCTGCCAGCACGTCTGCCTTGATAGATTGTCTGTCTACTGTACAACACTCTGAGCATCAGCGTTTTTCCTGAGGTTGGGCAGAAGATAAAAAGATCTAGATTTAGTAGTCATTGTTGCATTGTTACATGAAAATGTGGTGCCAGCCTCTAAAGATATAAATAGTAAAGGATTTGAGGCCAGAGGGCCAGGGGTGAAGAGTTGTCTAACCCCAAGACCTGTTGATGTTGTGTTGTAACTATTTATATGAAGGAATAAATCACCGGGAAACAGGTCAAGGTAAAGTTAAAGAGCTTGAAACAATTTTGGACCTTATCAAGAAGAGGTTTTTCTTCTATCAATGGACTTACATAGGAAAACCATTACGATTTAAAAGAAAGCACACCTCTACCACCAACTTCTGCTATTGGTGTGTCAGGTTTTCTTATAGTGTATAATTCTTGAAATATCAAACAGAAAGAAGTGATCCTTGGCTGATGATATCTGGTCAAGGTATAAATTTGTTTAATCCTCCAAGTATATTTCTTTCTTTGTTCTGTGCACATTTTGACTCTGTGGGAGATTTTTGTTGAAAATGTCATTTATTTGTTAATGTTCCTGTGATACTTTTTTCCTTGTGATCAGTTTTGAATTATAAGAGAGCTCACACTGTGAATAGAAATAATAAACTTGGATTTCTATGTAGCATAACACACTCACACTTATAGGTGCTAGATTCATTAAAGACCTTAATGGGAAAAGTTAAACAGTAACATTTCTAGAGAAAATGTAATAGAACATCCTTTTGAAAGATTTTTGGAAAGATATCTTATACAAAAATACAAATTTAAGATGAAAAAAATCATGTTAAATATAGGTTTGTAGTCACTGAATCACAGCAAAGACAAAAGTTAAAAGTTAAATGGCAAAATGGCAGAGGATACTTAAAATTTCCCAAATAAATAAATAAAGATTACACAATGTTGGGACTGTCAGGTGGTATAGTGGTTAAGGCACTGGACTCCCATGAGGTGGACTGTGGTTTGTGCCCTACACCTGGCAGCTTGCTTTCTCACTCTCCCTCTCTCTGCCTCCAAATGAAGAATGATAAATAAAATTAAATAAATAATTCTTTTTTAAAATAATTATACAATGTTATAAAACAACAAGGAAAAAAAGACATCCATGGAGGAAAACCACTAAAACTAAAGTATTCTGGCAAATGTATTAATAACTTGAAACAAAGTGTCGCTTTGTACCTTTTAAAGAAAAACTAGAAAACTAGAAAACGTTGCGCAATTGTGGGAATTCAGAAATATAAGAATCCTCATGCACTGCTGGTAAGGAGTAGATTTATTTTGGAGAGTAAATCTGCGTCTCCCTAAATATGCAAGACAGAATACCTCTGTAATTCTCCTGCTGGATACATGACTTACAGATATTCTCAGACGGGCCCACAGGAAACATGCGTGTGATATTCACTACAATGGTAGAATTTGAAGGAGACCAAAGAGTTTATCCTCATAGAATGTCCAGGTAAAATGTGATGTGGACATGAAATATCACACAGTGGTTAGAAGCAATGGAGTCATTATGTTCAAAATACAGTATTTTAATCCTAAAAACGTAGTGTTTATGGGGCCCACAGGTGGCATGGGGGTTAAGGTGCTGGATTCCCACATGACTGACTGGTTTGAATTCCAGACCTGGAATGTGAGCGTGCATGCCCAAAAATCCTGAGAGGAGAATAGAAGAGAAGGGATTGTAGCATGACCAAATCCTCTGGAAGGGAGGGAATGAGTTCTCACATTTTCTCTCTCTTTCTCTCTCTCTATAAACCTCATGTGCCCTATGGCAAAAATCTAAAAAAAATCAAGTTATTAAAAATATAAAAACAGTAAAAATAGATACGAACATAGTACATGGAGATAAAAGTACATGAGCACTGCAGAGGCACATTTTACAAAAGCAGTTTTGCAAAAAATTATGCACATTAAGCCTTACAGTATATTCATTCTAGTCAGAGTTTAACACCTGAAGTCAGACATGTATTTACAGATATGTGTATACCTACTGAACCTGCTATTGAAAGTAGTTAGATTATTTGAGAAATTCTGTGAATCAATAAAATATGGAGGGAAAAAAGAAATGGAAAACACTGTTAGACACCTAAAATAGTGGGAGGAGGGTGGGAAATGCAGAGGGTAAGAAATAGAGGTTTTATATATATATATATGTATATAAACACACACACACACACACATATATATATATGAAATCAGAAATGGAAAATTATTGACAATAGCATGTATGAGTAATCCACTATGCAGTATATTCTGGATAGAAAAATGACATTTTGTATGCTGTGACAATGCTCAGGGAATGAATGTAAATTAATTAATTTTAAAAAATGTTTCAGAAGAAAATTACAGTGTACTTGTCACTTGATTCTAGCTTTGTCCATATTTTTAGTTTAAGGTTTTTTGTGAATCAATAAAATATGGAAAAAATTTAGTATGGAAGAGAGAGAGGCAAAATGGGAAGGAAAAATCAAGTAAAACTATGCTTACTGGACAAAAAAAAGAGTAGCTATTTGCTGATAAATTATAGAGTAATGTCTTTGGCTTGACTGACACGCATAGTATTTGTGCTAAATAAAAATGTTGTACAGGGTAAAGATGTGATTAAATGCAAATTAATTACTTAATTAATTTTAAAAAGCATGTTGCAAATGAATTTGCAGCTGGTATTGATGATAAAAGATTAAAGAGACCAAATGAGTCAGCGAATTAGGCATATCTAAGAAACACTGCACCTTTGGTTTCAGATCACAGCAATAATCTGAATATCACTTTAAATCCAGTCACATGAATTTTTCTATTTCCCAGTGGATATAAAAATTATATTTACACTATATAATAGTCTATTAAGTGCATGACAGAATTATGTCTAAAAATTGTATATATATTAATTAAAAGCACTTTATTGCTAAAAATGCTAACGATCATCTGAGACTTCAGCAATTTGTGATCTTTTTGCTGATGGAGGGTCTTACGACAATAGTGATGGTTTCCTGATCAGTTTGCCTGTTATTGAAGATGGAAGAAGCCCTAGCAATTTCTTAAAATAATACAAGGACATTTGCTACATCCATTGACTCTTCATCTTATGGAAGGCTTCTCTGTATCATGCAATGATCTTTGATAATCTTTTTTTCTTTAAATATTTATTGTAATTTATGATTTACATATAATCATGACACATCTTTGTCGGTTTTAGAATGGTCTTTAAAATAATCTATATGGTATGTAATAAACAAATTGAGGTTGTAAACATATTCCACACATTCAACATTTAACATTATGTTGGGAATATTTGAAACCTACTCCACAGGTGATTCAGCAAGTATGTACTGAACTTTCTGACATTATGTATTCTGAGGTATAGCTCTAAAGAAAAACATATTAATTAAAAACTAGGCAACAATCTCATAAATTAACAAAGATTGTCTTTTATTTCCAAATTTCTTTCAAAGTTGGAGTCAGTCTTCTCCAAACCAATCATTGTTCGTTCTATCAACTAATTTTATGTAGTATCATGAAAAATTGTTGTCATTTTGACAATGTTCACAGCATCTTCACCAGCAGTAGATTCCATCTCAAGAAACCACTTTCTTTGTTCATTCATAAGAAATAACTCCTTATCCGTCAAAGTTTTATCATGAGATTGCAGTAGCTTTGTCACCTTTGTCATATTCTCAGCCTCCATCTCTAATGTGTTTCTCTTACTCTTTCTACCACACCTGTGGTTATTAAAACTTGAGTCATGCATGAGAGCTGTATTAAACTTCTTCCAAATTCCTGTTATAGTTTATATTTTGAACTCTTTCCATGAATCACACATGTTTCCAATGTCATCTAAAATGGTGACTCTTTTATAGAAAGTTTTTACTTTTCCCAGATTTAATAGAGGATTCACTCTTTATAGCTGCTATAGCCTTACAAAATGTATTTTTTAAATAATGACCTGATATTCAAAATCAGTCTTTGATCCATGGGCTGCAGAATGGATGCTGTATTAATAGATACACACACAGAAAATGAAATCTGTGTACATGTCTGTCAGAGCTCTTGGTTAGCAGGTGAATGGTCAATGAGCCCTAATATTTTGAAAGGACTTTATTTTCTTTGTTTGTTTCTAAGTAACTAATCTCAACAGTGGGCTTACACCTTCAGTAAACCATGCCACGAACATTTGTCCTGTCCTCCGGCTTCGGTGTTCCAACTTTGGAGCACAGGCACAGTAGATTTAGCATACCTGTTAAGAGACCTAGGATTTTTCAGAATAGCAAATGAGCCTCATCTTTAACTAACAGTCACAGCTGCATTTGCTCCTAACAAGCAGTCTGTCTTTTAAAGCTTTTAAAGCCAGGTATTGACTCCTTAGCTACTAACGTTCTAAATGGCATCTTCTTTCCATTGAAGGTTGTTTGTCCTTATTGAAAATGTCTTGCTTAGTGCAGTCACCCTCATCATTAGGCTTAGCTAGACCCTCTGGACAACTTACTGTAGCTTTTTCTTCCGCATTGCCACTTTATCTTATACTTTTGAAGATGGTTTCTCTCCTTAAACTGCATGAATCAACCTATGCTAGCTTCAACTTTTTCTCTTAGAGCTTCCTTGCTTCCCTAAGTCTTCAAAGAACTGAAGAACCCATCCCACCTCCCGCCTTGGGTAAAGAGGCTAGTTCTAATCTCTGAAATCATTAATTCCTTCATACCTTACCCTGAAGGTAGTTGTTCAGGTGAACTACCAGCATGAAAATTAGAACACCAGATAAACTCCATGTGTTCTTTCTATCCTGTCTCCGCCTCTAGCAAGGCTCAAGTTTGTTCAGGTTGATCCAGTTACCCTTTCTAGCAGGAGGACCTTCTGGGCTAGCTCTCATTTACAGATTCCAGTATGGAATTGACTCCTGCCTTCTCAGCTTCCTGCCCGGGTCTGCAACAGGTTTTCCTGACCTATGCTCCCCCTTTGCTTACCTTCCACTCTTCCCAAGATTGGTGCCTGGATCCTTTTCTCTTACCTCCTTCCCCAGTGACTGCAGTGTTCAGGATATTTTTCTCTCATCTCTGTTCCTGTCAAAATTCTGATCTTATCCAGGATTTTTATCTTTTTTCTCTTTTGTAGGACTTACATGCCTGCCTGTTACAATGTTCAGAATTTTTCTGAACTGTAATTTTCACTCATCAGCAGAGTTAGGCCTAAGAATTCCTTCAATTAGCCCTAAGTGCAGTTTTTCACTGGGTTCTCCTCACCCAGCACCCACCTTTACAAATGTGTGCGTTCATGCCTGGCTTTTTGTCATGAGGACTTTCTGTCCTTTGTCTTAAACATTTAATCCTCCCTCCCATTTCCGCTTTCGCTCTTCACACTGGCTCCTATGTTAACACTGACAATACGATTTTCCAGGACAATTCTATTGCACTCACATAATTTCTTACTAGGGATTATTCATGTCATGCTGTGTCCCAACTCTGATACTTAGGTCTGGGAGGGGATATCCTAAAAGTAGTCTTAGATAAGCAGTGTTTTCTATTTGCCCCAAGAAGTCAAATTCTGCATTTGGTCATTTATTGGAACAAGAGGTTCTCCTTTTTTTTCTCATTATAATAAGAAAACAAAGAAGAAAAAAGAGGCAAAAAAATACATAAAGTAAAATTATAGCAAGTTAACCAGCTGTTATGGATTGAATCTCACCCTTCTACTACCTTCTTTTTCAAAGTGTGTGTGTGTGTGTGTATAATATATAATAGATTTTCTTAATCCCCAGTGTCTTTATGTGGATTTAGGGTCTTACGGATATGGTTAAATTAAGATGTGGCCACACTCGAGTAGAAAGGATTTTTTTATCCATTATGACAACACCCTTATAAAAAGATGACTATGTGAGAACACAGAGAAAACACCATGTCAAGATGGGGTAAGGACTGGAGTGAGGCAAATACAAACAAGGAATGAAAAGGATTGCTGTCCATCCCCAGAAATTAGGGGACAGGGGACGGGAATATAACAGAGTCTTTCCAAGAACCCACAGAAGGAGTAAACTCTATTAACACTTTGATCTTGAACCTCAGGTCTTCAGAATCATAAGACTATACATAGTCTATCGTTTAAGCTACCTAGTATGTTCTATTTTGTTAGAGTAGCCCTAGGAAACTAATACCCCAGCTCTGACTGACGAGAGAAACAAATAGGAACAGACACAGCTATTGAATTTACTGATTACCCAGTTACTTACATTAGGAATAAGATTGTTAATAGCATGAAGGTTAGGTTGTACTTTCCAAAGAAATGAGTGTTGTTCCTTTTGGTCCTGTTACAACTAGATGCCATCATTTAGAACATCAGTTATTTTTCTTCTCTACAAAATATTTTTATCTACATGGTAAAACTTAAAAATATTAGAGCATTAAACAGTAAGTTTTCCCACTAACTTAGTTAGTTTCATATAACAGTGAAATACCCAATAAAGAATGAGTTCTACTATGACTACCTGATCAGCTTTTTAAGCTGAATTTGTAATACAAACAGCTTGTCAACTATTAGAGAGAGAGAAAGAGGGAAAATGCCGATCGATTATCATATTTCCGCATTGTTTCTGTCTTATAATTGGATATACACACAGAATCTCTTGACTTACTCAATTCAACACAGATTTATAACTATAAGATATGTAAAATAGTTTATCGTTTGACTTTTGTTTTGTTTTGCTACAGGCACATTCAATCACGAGAGAGAGAGAGAGAGAGAGAATGGAAAATCACTTTCCAGGGGAGATGACTCTTCTGCGATCCCTTCTTTATTCTCCTTTCAGGATTTGGGGCATGCACATACATACACCTGGCATGATTTTTAAACCACCAGGTCAAAGACGAAAGCCACTGGCGGCCATATGGGATCCAACACCTTAACCTCCACACCACCTGCTGGCCCTGTAATTTGACTTTTTAAAATGGAGAAATCTTCATAAAACTGATGTTCTACTTAGTCTGAACTGATTCTCACAGCCTTCTTTTTTTTGCTACAAACTTACTGCATGATTAGAAAAATAAATCTGTAAGTTTTCTACTAGAAAACAGAATAATGCGATATTGCCAATTTCTCCTTTCCTACAGCCTATTCTGAGACTGGGCCCTTAGTTATAATAGTGAAATAGCTAACATTCCTTGAAGACTTACTACGTGCCAGTCACTGTGCTAAGACTTTAATCATTGTCACATTAAATAGAAAACTCAAAAAGTTTGATTGGCATAGTGACGAATTGTTCCAGAGATTTATACATAGTTACCAAACCACCACTTCCATTTAATATTGAATTGGAAGCCACTTCAAACAACACGATTGATACCAGATTAATTTTTTTTAATATTCCAATGTGTTTTTAAGATGGGAAAGAATACCAGACAGTTTGTTATTCCAAGGTAGTGTTTGTTTTGCTCTACAGACATAGCCTGGCTTTTAGTACAACAACTGTGAGACTTGGAATCCTCCTGTTGACTACTAAACTCCTTTTGCAATGTACAGTTGCCAATAGCTGGCAGTCATATAGTTTTGAATTGATATTCAAAAACATTTGTCAATTTGGGCCAAGAATCATTAAATATAAGAAATATGTTTACTCATTTTTGCTTTTTCCAGAAGAACTTGAAAAATTCCTCATATGGTGACTTAGGAAATTAAACAAAGACCATGTCATAGTTTTTTTTTTTTTTTTTTTTTTAATACTTGTGATTGCTCACTCTTCAGAATCATTAACTTACTTTCAACTTGACACAAATTCTTTTTTTTTCTTTTTAGAGAGAGATTTTTGCTATAAGGTGTGTGTGCTCTCCAGAGAGACAGAGAGACATGAAGTGAGGTATCACGTCCCTGGGGGGATGGCCATACCACAAGCCCTTCTCCTCCATTCTCCTATCAGGGTTTTGAGAACACACGCACACACACTCATTGTTAGTTTTAAGCAGCCGGGTCCGGGACTTGAACTTCAGTCGAACTATGTGGGTATCCAGTGACATAACCATTTTTCTATCTGGTCCCGCAAATTGACACAAGTTCTATGGAACACTATGTCCTACACTTTCTTCACGAGTCCATACCAACATAGTGCTATAAAATATTGAGTTGTCAGAAAAGTCATGACCTATTTTTCTGTGCTTTTCTATTCAAAAATAGGTCATGACTTTTCTAGCAACCCAATAATTCACCTCTACTTATTTTGCTGTCAGAAGATTATATCAGATATAGATATTAATAAGTTGATTTGAGTCTAAGTTTGACTTAAATTATATTGTTATAAGACATGTTTTAGTCACTTTTTTCTGCATGCTCAGATAAGCGCTTTCTGAGCTTGGTGGCCTCCTACTGACTATTTGTTTCCTCCGATTGATATTATCTCTCCAGTTGGGCTAACATGAGGTCAGTTAGCCTAAGAACTAATGGAATTTAAACATTTTGAAAGGAAGTATTGTATTTTATTTATTACTATTATTATTACTTTATAATTTGCTATAGGGGATATGTGCTCAATAGAGACACACATAGAGAGGGAGGTGGCGGGAAAGGGGGGGAAAGTGAGAAAGCGAGCCACCAGGTCCAGTACTCAAACCATGGTCGACCATATGGGAATCCTGCACCTTAACTACCATGCCACCTGGTAGCCCTGGAATTCAGACATTTGTTGAATGTTTTCTAGTTTAAAAATGATCTTAAGGGCCATATTGCTGACCATAGTTCGAGTCCTGGAACCAGTGGCTTGAAAACCACGCCATATGTGTGTGCATGCATCCTCCAGGAGGAGGATGCATGAGAAAGGATGTGGTGTGGCTATGCCCCCTGGGGGTGATCTCTCACTTGCCCTCTCTGTTCTCTCTCTCTGGCAAGGTCATGTGCCTTATGACAAAAACAGAAAAGAAAAATGTTTTCACACATAGCAATTATATTTAGATCTCACACAACACTGTCTCTACGTGGCAAATGAAGAAATTGAGAAAAGTTGAATTATTTGTAATGGTCACATAGTTCATTAGTGAAAGAACTGGAAGATGAATCTAATTATTTGATTTTATATGATATGCCCTTTGTTCCACCTTACATATTGCTTTCTTCTCTATAACTCACACCAAGTTAGTCATAAAATCTGGCACAGTGCTTTTCTCCAATTCATGATAAAAAATCTTGAAAGTGAAAGAGGCCTTAATATTATCCCTTTTAACAGGTCAGTGACCCCCAAGGCCTAGTTACAATGATGCAAGAGTTCACAACACTCTGCAAAGCTGGAAGCCATGAACTATCCGGGGTTCTGTTCCCAAGTTGACTTGTAGTACATGTTGGCACACATGTAAGCATGTCTGTCAGCCTGGGTAGCTCAAAAGACTTCCTGGGTGACCCTGATGAGAATACCTATCTTTCTCTCTTCTCTCTCTTTCTTGAAATAAATAAATGGGGAAAAAGAAACGTCCGTGTTTTACAAATAAAGACATAGGACCACAAAAACTGCCAGTTTTTGAATCTGTGTGATGGAATGTGGACTACATTAAAGGTTTTTTTCTAGCTATGTTGTCTGTTGCCATTTTTTGAGTCAGAGTCTCTTCCTATTTTATGCCTATCAGTAATAAAGTAAATGCTATTCATACTCAAAAAAAAAAAAATACTCCCTCCAAATCTTTATTTCAAAAGTGAAAATTATACATGGCCCTTCAAGTTTTTTCACTGGCAGGCTATCTACAGGAAAATATTAAATCATAAGCCAACCTCCTGTTGTGTCAACCTTCTGTTATCAGGACAACAAAAGCATTATGGAAACAAATTCTTGGTTATGAAATTCTTATGGCACGAGTTCACATGATTATAAACCAAGCATTTAAAACAAAAAGACCTAGTCCCCAATAAAATAAATTTGTCTTAGTAACAATGAATTTTCCTCCTCTCAGTTTCTTCTATGTTTTTGAAGCCTCTTCAAACCATACTCATCCTAAAAATAGATGGCAGATATGTAGGGGAAAAACAGAAAGGCAAATAATCACTATCTTAAATATTGCATGATAATGAGCATCATGGTTGGTTCCTCCTGCTGATTTTTTATTAACCTTGTAATATAAAAGGCATTCTCCTTGACTAGAAAGAAATTTGAAACAAAGTCAATTAAAAAACAACAAAAAAGGAGTTGTTAGGGTGAGGGAATTGAGTCATCCAAAATGGCTATGAACACCAGCTGAAATTCAACAGCAGATGTGAATCAAATCACAGGGATAGAATAGGAATTCCTATTTTTATGTTCAACTAATGCAAAGCAAGCATAGGTCATTGATGTACTTCTTTTTCTCTCTCTCCTTCATTTTGCATTTCTAATTTTAAAGAGATTTGAAGTATTATTCAAATTATGATGAGATGTGTCTTCTTTCTCATTTAAATAGTATGGGTGAAATAAAGTAGAGTACAGGTCCAATGGAGGACACCAAGCATCATGATGGTACCTGGTGAGAGATGTTGAGCTGCTGAAATACATTAAGATTGTAGCAGAAATCGAGATGAGAAGCAAGTTTAAAAGAGGCCCATTCCCATACATTCAAGAATTTGAGGAGAAATGACTGGAAAGTCAGTAGATGACTGTAACACAAAAAGGTAGAGATCGATCTCAGTGTAAAGGAACAATGTTTTGCAAAAAGCCATAGAAAAGCCACCCACCTTTTTCTTTTTCTTTTTAACTTAAGGTTTTTGCCAGGGGCATATGCACTCACTAAAGAGAAAGAGAGACAGAGAGAAGAAAAGTGAGAAATCATCCCCCAGAGGGGATGGCTACACCGCTACACGCTACATCCCTTCTCCATTCTACTCTCAGAATATAGATATGTATGCACATGTGCCTAGCATGATTTTCTAACTGCTAGGTCTGGGACTTGAACCCTGGTTGGCCATATGGGAGTCCAATGCCTTAACCACCATGCCACCTGCTGGCCATGGGAGTCACCTAATTGTATCCCTCAGTTCCTGCTGATTTTTTATTAACCTTGTAATATAAAAGGCATTCTCCTTGACTAGAAAGAAATTTGAAACAAAGTCAATTAAAAAACAACAAAAAAGGAGTTGTTAGGGTGAGGGAATTGAGTCATCCAAAATGGCTATGAACACCAGCTGAAATTCAACAGCAGATGTGAATCAAATCACAGGGATAGAATAGGAATTCCTATTTTTATGTTCAACTAATGCAAAGCAAGCATAGGTCATTGATGTACTTCTTTTTCTCTCTCTCCTTCATTTTGCATTTCTAATTTTAAAGAGATTTGAAGTATTATTCAAATTATGATGAGATGTGTCTTCTTTCTCATTTAAATAGTATGGGTGAAATAAAGTAGAGTACAGGTCCAATGGAGGACACCAAGCATCATGATGGTACCTGGTGAGAGATGTTGAGCTGCTGAAATACATTAAGATTGTAGCAGAAATCGAGATGAGAAGCAAGTTTAAAAGAGGCCCATTCCCATACATTCAAGAATTTGAGGAGAAATGACTGGAAAGTCAGTAGATGACTGTAACACAAAAAGGTAGAGATCGATCTCAGTGTAAAGGAACAATGTTTTGCAAAAAGCCATAGAAAAGCCACCCACCTTTTTCTTTTTCTTTTTAACTTAAGGTTTTTGCCAGGGGCATATGCACTCACTAAAGAGAAAGAGAGACAGAGAGAAGAAAAGTGAGAAATCATCCCCCAGAGGGGATGGCTACACCGCTACACGCTACATCCCTTCTCCATTCTACTCTCAGAATATAGATATGTATGCACATGTGCCTAGCATGATTTTCTAACTGCTAGGTCTGGGACTTGAACCCTGGTTGGCCATATGGGAGTCCAATGCCTTAACCACCATGCCACCTGCTGGCCATGGGAGTCACCTAATTGTATCCCTCAGTTTGTGTGGTTTGTAAGAATGAACAGTCTCTCAGAAAAGGGCCAAGTAATAGCAGTGTCCTTTGAGAAAACAGGCTTTATTTACCAAAGGAGATAGAAAAACATTCTCAGAAAAGCCAAGAGTTATGGAGAATTTATTCAGAGTCGAAACACAGGTGGACAAAAGATAGTATAAGAAATGATCAGGGAGTTCAGAGTTGGAAAATTGCAAAGCAGGTCCGAGGTAAGGTAGGGATGTGCAATCCCAAGGAGACTGCTTCTTGTTTGTTGACCAGGATGTACAAGGTTGATGACTGCCTTTTAACATTTCCAGTAACTGATGGAGAATGCAAATAGTGCCTGTACTCAAAACAGAACATTGAGGACTGTGATGACTTCAAAGGAAAGCATGGGGTGGGGCCGGGTTATGCTGCTCAGAGATAGAGGGAAGATATTATAAAGGACAGAGTGTAGACGGTTTGTTCTAGACAAGCTGTCTTGCAATATTTAGAGCAGATCTTGTCTAAGAATAAGCAACTAGTCCCTAGTTCTGAACTCTAGTGTAGTATCTAAAAGTCTAACTTAGTAAAAGGACCGTGACTGATTCTTATATAATCCCTTCCCCTGGACTGTATAATAATCCCAGTTTCTCACTTCTAATAAATAGAATTCAGCAAACTCGATGGAATGTCACTTCTGTGACTAAGTTATAAGAACGAGATGATAGTATACTCTCACTGTCTCCTGCTGGTTTTGATGAGCCAGTTGCCATGTGAGAGAAGCCCATTTGGCAAGGGAATGAAGTTTTCAGTTCAACAGCCTGAGAAACTGAATCCTGCCAATGACTATTTGAATGAGTTTAGAAATGATTCTTTCTCCAGTTGAGCCTTGAGATGAGTCCTAAGCTCCAACAGACACTCTGATGTGGTTATTGAAAATCCTGAAGAGGGCCTAGCTAAGCCACACCCAGATCTCTGAAAGAAAACAGATACGTGTTGTTCAAAGCCACTAAGTTTTAAAGTGATTTTTTTACACAGCAATAGTTAAATAGTATAAATAGCAATTCTGCTGAGAAGAAAAAAATGGATATGATCTGTTCTCTCACCTCAGAATATTCAAATGGTTGTCAGAAGCTCAACATCAGATTTAGAGAAGAATCTATGTGATTGGTGGATCACATAGACCAGTAAAGGAGATCTCTAGGATTAAAGATATGCCAGAATGAACTCTTTAGTCCGTAATTGCAAATATAAAATTGGTTAAAAATAAAAGATAATTAATATGATTTTAGAAAATTGTATGACCAGTTACACTAAACCTGGTTAGCATTAGCCATTTGATCAGTGAGGTAATCCTCAAATCACAATCAGAAAGAGGATTTTGAGAGTGGTATGACTCCAAAGACACTGAATTCTCAGTTTCACCTCACAGATGCCATGGAAGACAGTGATCCAAGAACTCACAGAGCACAAAACCAGGGTGCAGAAAAATAACAGACAACATAATCTGCAGCTTTCAGATGGGCTAACCTTCCCCTGGCCCAAAAGGAGAATTTCCTCTGCTATTGTTTTCACTATTTGACCCACCACTATATTAAAATGGCTGTGGATTAGTGATTGCTCTGTCCTTCCAATTCCTCTATTGTTTTTGTACGGATTTTTATCTTGGTCATTACTTTCCTACTCCACCATCATACTGGCTAAAGTTTTTACTTTAGAGTTTTCTCTTGAGATTCACCTACAGCCTAATGAAGATGACTATGCATCACCCTGAGATTGTGGAATCTTGGAGGAAACAATAACTAAGCAAAATTTTAGGTTTGTCTCAGTTTACAAAAGGTGTCTGTCTCCTGTGTGTGAAGAAAGATATACAAGTGTACCTACTAGCAAAGTGACATGTACTGGATCTACTTTTCTATGTCAATAAAAGAATTATACATTAAATAAAACTGCCATAATAAAATAATTCTGTATTTGTAGTAGAATTGTCTTGTTAAAAATTCTATATGCTCCATATAATATCAAACAAATACAAATGCTTTTAACCACACCCTTAAGTATAGTCATAAATAAAACCTCTGAGCTTGAGAACTTACATATTTACTTTATATATATATTTGCTTATATGCATATGTATATCATGCACTTACATCTTCTCATTTCTAAATTCTCATTAGATTTGTCTGCTCACCACCACCCTAATGAAATAAATTTTTCCTTTACTTTTTTTTTAGTTTGCCAGAGAGCACATGAGCTCCCATACATATGTTTAAGCTTTAATTCTTATAATAAATTCCTTCTACTCATAATACTTTTGGTGCCTTGTTTTCTGAACTGAGCCTTCTCTTCCTTTCCTTCTCTTTCTCCTCTCTCCCTCTTTCCATCTGTCCTATTTCTCCTTCTCGCTCTTTCTGTCACCATTATGTTTATTATTTGTAGTCTATGTGAACATTCAGTTAAGGACCATGTAAGTCATATTCACTTTTTCGTAAAATATAGGTTTTTAGAGAGATTTTTTTGCTATAGGGTACAGGTGTTTGCTGGAGAGACAAAGAGAAACAGAGACAGAAAGTGAGAAATCACCTACTAGAGGGGATAGTCATGACACAGTTCCTTCTCCTCCATTCTCCTCTTGGGATTTTTGAGCATGCATGCACACACACTGGGCATGAGTCTCAAGCTGTCCTGTCCTGGACTCAAACCATGGCCAGTCACGTGGGAATCCATCGGCATAACTACTGTTAGTGCCCTAGAATACCGTTCTTGATACAGTGAAGGTGCCTAACATGTTGACTAAATGAATGACTAGATAAAGGACTGAGTAAGTGATTAATTAGTTAATTCAAAATTATAGTAGCAATTTCAACATTCCCTTGAAAATTCCCTTTATTAGTTAATTTTACACACTATAAAGCAGAGAAACAGATTCTATATTTAGCTAATTATTTATCACCAATTTCAACAGGAACTCATATCCACAGATCTGTTCAATTGTCAAAATAATTCTTTATTCCTTGAGTCATTTATTTTCACATCTATTTGCTTTGCCCACCTTGGTTTCATTCCCCCTCCCCCATAATTCACTTGTTTTCATTATTTGTGAACTGGGGTCAGTCCTATATTTAAAAAATAAATAAATAAAAATTTAAAAATTTAAAAAACCTATATTCAGTAGATCAAGCTAAAAGGATATTTTCTTTCTACTCAATTCATTTTTATCCCAGCTTTGACTTTTTTTTTTTTCACTATAAGGCACGTGCACTCGCCAGACAGACAGACAGAGACAGAGAGACAGAAAGCGAGAAATCACCCCCCAGGGGGGATGGTCACGCCGCAATTCCTTCTCCTCCATTCTCCTCTCGAGATCTTGGGCACGCACGCACACGTGCCCAGCGTGAGTTTTAAGCCACCTGGTCTGGGACGCGAACCGCGATCGACTACGTGGGAGTCCAGCGACACAGCCATTATGCTAACTGCTGGTTCCCCCAGCTTTGACTCTTGATAGCATTCTGTTTTTCAACACGTTTTGGAAACTATATTGTCTTATGTCTTCACTGATATTTATATATGTGTATATATTGCTACCTTCATTGGATTGCAATTATTTAAAGAAAGAGATACAGAATATGACTACTTCCTTATATTTTTTACAATATTGATAATATGCAATGTATTGAATAGGCATTTTTGTTGAATGAATAAATAAATATATGAATAAATGATTGAATCAGATTTTCACATCAAGTTCTTAGAAAAATAATTACATTATTTGATTTTTGTAAAATTTCTGGAAGAAAAGTATGTAACTTTCAATAAATTACCTTTTTTCTTTAGTCATCTATAAGAATTAATTCGATTACCAAGATGACCAAGGACATTATCAACACATTGGGAGAATGTGACTCATTGTACACTGGCTTTTTCACTTTGGTATGTAGCATAGAGTGAGCAGAAAATATAGGCAGTCTAGTGTTCGCAGTAAAGGAGGTGGTGGTCCGTGTTCCGGGCAGGCCTCAGGTCCTCTGGATCGTATCCAAGAAGCACAACCTCATAACTAGATCATGGAATTAAGACACCAGAATTCCATTTCTATGTCCAAAGTTTAGTACAATCAAATGGAATGTAACATTGAAATATGAAATGCAACGTTTCAGCTAAATCAAAGTTCATGTTGGCAATTTATCACACACAGCCTGTTCAGAACTGAAGAATTTGCTATTGTCTAGACCATGCTTCAGACAGCAAGCCACAATTCCCAGTGTAAAGGCTATTCTGTGGTTGTACAACTTGAATAAATTTCTTCCTCCAAAGTAATTGAAGAAAAATACTAGAATAGTGAATCTCTAATAAAGAAATAATAAAGTGAACTTATCTAAAATCAAATATTATGACAGAAAACCAAACACAAAACACGCTTGATATTAAAAGTCTAAGATTGGTCATATTGTATGGAGGAAACTGTCAAACTAACAAAAAGACATCGTCATACAGCATTTGGTAATTAACTGTGTGACAAGTCAGTATGTTCAATTAAGCTAACAGTTTCTAAGCAAACTTATGTTAGTCTGGAGCAGTCATAGTCATTCATTAAAAAACTCTAATTTTTAGAGGTTTTTGCCTTATGGCATGTGCATTCACCACAGACAGAGAGAGACAGAGACAGTGAAAGGGAAAGTGAGAAATCACCTCCATGGGGGGATGGCCATGCCACAATCCTGTTTCCTCTAGATTCCTCCCAGGATCTCATGCACACACACATACATGTATGGCATGAGTTTTAAGTCACTGGATCTGGAACTTGAACATGTGGGAGCCATGCAAGAGTCCAGCAATGTAACTCCTAAGCCATCTTCTGGTCCCAAAGAATTCTAATTTTTACAAATAACTAGATCATGAAATAGATAGCAAGTTTTAGTCTAAAGATAGATTATTTATAATAATTTTATTTATCACTATGTTAATCAGATTGTATAAAAAGTGTTTTTTTTCAATATTTCTTTCTTTAATCAGGAGTTAATCATTGAGACAGGATAATGCCACCAAAAAAGATTCCTGAATGCAACTCATTAATGACTGAAGTCAGCTCCATCTTCTGCATAAAACTCACATTGCCTAGTTTGAGTTACATGGACATAGTATATTAGAAAATACTGTTTCTACTTCGTTAAAGAATATATGAAGTTCAAATGCAATAATAAAAACTAAGAAGAACTCCAGATTTAATAAGTCCTGGTCCACAAAAATAACACTCTCCAATGGAGGGGCACACTACTGGAACTCTCCTTGTCCTGCCAAGAACATTAGAAAGTTATCACAGACACTAATTTGGCCAAGGAAATAAGCTCATATTGCATAATCTATGAAAGAAAAAATAAGTCTGTGTGTCATTATTTAAGTTCTTTAAGCTATACTAATAAGTTTTACTGAGGTTGTATGAAAATTAGCTAAGCTCAAATGCCCTTCCAAGTTTAAATTTTATGATTCTATGACTGTCTAGTAGATATGAAACTGAATATGGACCATGCAGGGAGGGAAAAAAATAGAATTCCCTCCATAATGCTGACTATATTTATTTTATTTTCAGAAACACCAGAAAGGGAAAATTTATATTCATTGAAATTTCTTTTTTTATATCTTTGTAGCATTGGAACAGTTTGTACAGTTGAACATCCAAGCAGCATTTCTCAATAACTTTTTAAAAAGTCAAAGAGAGGAATAAATGACTATCTAATAAGAAACAACTTCCGAATGTACACTGTGCAATAGAAAAATTGATTTTGAAGTTTTAAAGAAACCTCTGAAAATATTTGTTATTGAAATGTGAACTGTGAGTTCCCATTCACAAAAAAAAAAAATTTTTTTTCATTTAACAGGAAAAGAGTGGTGGTTAAATACTCTTTGATCAATTTTAAAGTTATAAAAGAAAATGTTAGATTCACTAATAGGATTTGGTTTTATAACTTTATAATCATAAGGAAAGCATAATATTAAACTGTATGAGATTCATGGTCATATGTTACTTATTAATCAAAATTTATTAGATATATAGAGAGAGCTTGAAGATACTGTTTTCAAAGTATGTATCATTTTGAAAAGCCATTATTTTTCTTTTTTTCCTAGCAGATTTCTCAGAAAGCATGAGATTTGGAAATGGATCTGAGTCCACATCCAGACTAAGATTTTCACAAAATATATGATTTTGGACAATTTACTAATTCTCTCTAGATAGTTTTTCTTGTATTACAGAGTTGCTGACATTCATATTATGCAATGATATGTAATGATGTATTTATAAGTGTTTTGTAATCTATAAAAACAGGCAACATTTATTTAGACAATCAGGCAGCAAATAGCTGGCTATCTATCAAAATCTTTCAATTTCTCTCATAATGAGAGAAAGATCAATTTTCAGCCAGTTATGGCTTTATGACTTCTGCATATCAACTATGAGATGAGAAATGGTGTGTATCATTTTCTGACTAAGATAATAATATGGTGCATCATCCATAATCTCTTTTTCCTTCCACTAAATAGATTTTTAAAAAATATTATGGCCCCAGAGGATGACAGAAGATGAAGAAGATGGAATCCTTGGATCACAATAAGGAAAAGAGCTGCCACTAATAAAAACACCCACCCTAGATTGTTACTATGGGTATGAAAACAATCTTCTCTTGTTTTGCTGCTATACATTTTTGCATTTGTATTTTATCACAGCTTAGCATACCCCAACTAATATAGGAATTGACACCTTGAAATCAAGTGCTTCTATTTAGGAAAAAACAAAAACTAAAATAGGGCTTAGCAGTTGGGTGATGGAGCAATAGAAAATGTTCTCTGAAAAGTTGGGGATTTATAGCATGCAGAGCCAAATAAAATATTTAAATTCTTGCCTGAGATCATTTGGACAGCAGAAGAAATCAAACTGTGGTTTTAAGCAATTATTGGCAAAAGTTCATGTGTTGGTGTGTGTTGGTTTACATTCTGCTTTTTAGTAAAGTATTTTAAGAACAAAGTTAGCTCATATATAACTGACCAATAAGAAACAAGGCTAGAGAAGTCAATGGTCCTTAGAGCCCACCCAACATTTGCTCTCCAGAGACGAACAGTTTTCTGGGGGGGAAAAATCAGCCACGTGGCAAAGGTCGGAATAAAGTCATTGTTTTCCCACTCAAGCTTATTGTTTTAAATGACTTTAAGATTGTATACAGCAAGTTTGGAGATACAGGCATGAGAGAAAAAAAAGCAAAATTATAAGAGCCACCCATGGTGGCACAGTGGTAGTGTACTGCTTCACAATGCTAGATCCATATGGAAGATCAGTGGTTCCATTCCATGGTCAATCTGTACATGTCAGGTGCTCATTCTAGTGCTCCTGGCTAGTTGGAAAGGCTGGGAGAAGGCATCACAGTGTTATATTCTGTTAAGACATGGATCCCGAAGGCTGAATGAATGAATCTGCTGTATGCAGTGGTAAAAACTGATGCTCAGGACCAGCAGCTGGTGTAATGGTACGTTGCTGGACTCCCATTTAGTGGACTGCCATTTGAGTCCCAGACCCAGCCGCTTAAAACTCATGCCAGGTGCATGTGCATGCATCCCCAAAATCCTGAAAGGAGAATGAAGGAGAAGGGATTGCAGTGAGGTCTTTTCCTCTGAAGAGTGATTTCTCACTTTCTGTATTTTTGTCTCTGTCTCTCTGGCAAGTGCACATGCCCTATAGCAAAAATCTCTCAAAACAAACAATAATGCTCTATAAGGCTGACCCATGTAAGCAGTTTCAAGTTTATGTCTGGAGACTTTCCTGCGTATGCAGAACACATGAATGCCCTTGACTGAGGACAGGCTAAGGCTAGGTGTGGATTGCAGCATGATGTCCCTGTTGCATGTACTCAATCTCTCTCTCTCTCTTCTCTTCTCTTTTCTCTCTCTTTCTCTTTGAAGAAATTCATCTATGAAAGATGGCCAGCCCTCAAGGGGACAGAGCCTCCAATACACACAGCAAATGATGATAACATGGGGAAGAAGGACAAGAAAAGAGAATCTTAGAGGTAAAACCAGGTGCCATGGAGAATAATGGACAAGAAAAATCCCTCTCAAAGAACACAAGTACACAGTCTAATCCATAGACTAATATAGAGAAATTAAATGCCTATTCTTGCTCAGTCGATTGTAATCAAGAAGTAGTAACAATTGTGGGTTTGGTTTTGGTTTTGGTTATGGTTTTTTAATATATACAATATCCTGCTCTTCTTCCACCATTGCCTATTTGCTGTGAGAGAAGGCCGGGACAAAAAGCTTGTCGTTTTAGTTAACAGGTCACAATATAGTTAGAGCTACATCTGGACCATGCAAAGGACTATACATCACCAGAGATGCGGAATTTTGAGCTGGATGTAGTAACAATTAAAATTAGGATTTTTTCTTTCTCTTAGGAATGGGATAGGTATGTTTAACAATTAAGATAACTCTAGATTAAAAGACAAAGACAGAAAACTTACCACTTACAGACCTGAATTACAAGAAATACTAAAGGAAGTCCTTCAAGATGAGATAAAATATAACAGATTATCATTTAAATATGCATGAAAAGTTGCAGACCCGCTTCAGACCAAAATTATACATATGATTCTTCGGGCCTTAGGATAGTAAACAAAAATGGCTTTATCTGGCAAGCCTTAGAGGGAAAGCTACCTTCCCACACAGGACTCGATTTATAGACAGTGCACTGAAGTCTCTACGGGGAGGCACAGTCAAGACTCAAGGCTAGCCATACCCTCATGTACATGTTTATTCACAGCCTAGCCATCTTTAGTACAAGGTCTCCTTATTGGGAGACCTTAGCTAAGGCATTCTTCAAGAACCTCCATTCCTTCATTAGGGAACCTTAAAGAGAATTTTTTCATGCTGACCAAGTCATTGTGACTCTTTTACTCCTAGCTTTTATAAATCAACTTTTGGATCCAGTTCAATAAAAAGGCAAAGTTCTATTTTTCAAGGCTCTCTTAGGAAACATTCCCTCCATCTGCACTGTTAAACCAGCATTTATGCTGTTTAACTTATTTATACTATCCCAGTAACTAAAAAGAAAAAAGAAAGAGAAAAATGCTTAATTTTACTTTCAGTTTAGTTCATTAACTTAATTCACCCATCAGTACCTGACAGCTTAGTTTTCTCTAAAAGAAGAAATAAAGATCACTAGTAAAAGTTAACTACATCGGTACATATAGAAAGCACTATAAATGTATTTTTCTTCTAACATTTTTCTTATCTAATTTAAAAGACAATTTCATAAAGCAATAATCACAAAAAAGTATTTAATGGGAACCAGCAGTTAGCGTAATGGCTATGTCGCTGGACTCCCACGTAGTCGACCGCGGTTCACGTCCCAGACCCAGTGGCTTAAAACTCACGCCAGGAGTGTGTGCGTGGGTGCCCAAGATCCCGAGAGGAGAATGGAGGAGAAGGGATTGTGGCGTGACCATCCCCCCTGGGGGGTGATTTCTCGCTTTCTGTCTCTCTGTCTCTCTCTGTCTTTCTGGCGAGCGCACGTGCCCTATAGCAAAAACCTCTCCAAAAAAAAAAGTATTTATTTATTGGCTTATAATTCATAAAGATGAAATTTGTATGAAACAATAGCAAGAAGGACTATAAGGAAACAAAACTATATTAGAGGAAAAATTTTGTATACTATTGAAATAAAGTTGGCATTAGTATAAACTACTGTGTTTAAATTAAAATGTTCATTGTAATCCTAGGAGACTATTAAGAAAATAATACTAGGGGCCTGCAGATGGCGAAGCAGTTATGTCTTTAGACTCCCACGTGGTTCACCATGAGTGAAGTGCTGAACCCAGTGGCTTGAAACTCAGGTTACATGCCCAAAATCCTGAGAGAAAAATGGAAGAGAAAGGATTGTGGTATGGCCATCCCTCTTGAGGGCTGTTTCCACACTTTCTGTCTCTCCAGCAAGTGTGCATGTCCAGTAAAAAAAAAAAAAAAAAAAAAAAAAGGAAAGGAAAGAATATTGAATTACATGTCAGAAGTAATAAAATAATTTGAAGTAGTGCAATAAAAATATTTTAACACCAAAAAAGGCATGAATGGAGTAATAGAGAAAAAGAAAAGAGATCTCTGTATATCTAGGTGTATATACATAGGTGCATACTTTAGGTCAATCCTAATGCATATAAACCCTACTTTAATAATGATTGCATTAAATATAGGTGAAATAAACACTCCAATACAAAGATTGGCAGACTGAATAAAAAATATGATCTCACTTTATGCTGGCTGTAAGAAAAATACTTTAAAGGCAAAAAATATGGTTAAAATTCTAAGGAAACTAAAACTAACTGGTCAGCAGTTTGATTCTTTTACCCTCTTGTATCACTAAACAACTAGTTTCTCTCCCTTTTGTCATTTTCCACTGTGTACTTTTTAGATGCCAGCCAATAAATTGTCACCAATGGAAAAAAAAAAATATGCCACAACATTCAATGTAAAGTTTAATAAAATTAAACTTGCACCAAAAAAATTTAAAGTATAATAAATATATAAATAGAAAGCAAACAAGAACCGGAATGATGAAATCAATATCACACAAAATAAACTTTAAGAGAAATATCATAATTAGAGTCAAAGAAGCATGTTTTATAATGATAAAAGGATTAATCCTTCAGAAAAACAGAACAATTATAAACATGTATGCTCTTCACAGCAGAGTCCTAAACTATATGGTACAAAAATTGATAAAATTAAAAGGATAGTGGATACTTCCGTAGCTCCCTTTGTAAAAATGAATGATAATAATTTAAAATACTAAGCAGAATTTCAACAAGGAAGTGAAAGAGAATACTTAAGTAAACTATAAATCAACTAGAGCTAAAGGATTTTTCTAGAATACTCCTTAACAAAAGCAGAATTTATATTCCAAAGTGTACAGTAATATTTTCTAAGATAAGTCATTTATCATTATTAATTCATAAAACGAACCTCAAAAATTTAGAAAGATTGACACTGTATATTGGAGAGAGGGGACAGTGGGGCGATGGGAGAGAAGAGCTCAGGGAAAGCAATATTTAACTGATACAAGAACAGATAGTTATCTATTAAGGATGATGTATATTGTAATATTTTTTACATAACTGATATCCACCACATGTATATTTTGAAAAACTATTTCATACGCTGAAAAGATATGCAATGTAAATTTAAAAATTTTAATAAGAAAGTATACAAAACCTGTTCTCTGACTACAAAGGAATTAATCATATTATAAAGAGAAAACATATTATAAAGAAAATTTGGAAACCCACAAACATATACATTACACAATACTTTCACATAAAGTATTTACATGATTCTGTGATAATTCTCCATATCTTGAGAATGGAGGCATCAAATTTTCTTCTTTATGAACTATATTTTATAATATTTTTGCAGAAAAGAACCTTGGAAGGGAACAACGGTGACATGTATTGCCATCATTTACACACCCTTATGTAACTATGATGTGTAAGGAGACCAATTTTCCCTAGTATAAAAATGAGGGCTTTATGTAAAATAATCTTAACTCTCCCAAGAATTTAACTGAAATAAAATTCCCATAGAAAGAAGTTACTATTTGAAAGAGGTAGGGATTATTTGATTCTGCCCATTTTTATTCATAAATTAGGTTTTTGATATCTGTACATTTTTCTTACTAAGCTAGGCACTAATGCACACTACTGTCGTTAGTGGAAGCCATATAGGCCTCAGCTAATCAATTAAATATTAAAGGGAATTTTCCATTAGTTGTGGACTTCAAAAAGAAGTGAAATTCCAGTTTATTAAATTTCCTGGAGAATTAAGTAGTACTGAGATTTTAATTAATTTTAAAGGAAGGCAAAAATAAGGCAGGGTAATCAAAATAGTAAAATAAGTAGTTCCTGTAAAAGCAAATAAAAAAACGTAAATACTTTGGATTACCAACTTATTTTACCCAGAAATAAGTATGAGGTTATTGCAGACTTTTCTATACTTGAGTGTGGCCAAATACTAACATTTTTACACTTTCTCCAGCAAAAACTCTTCCAGTGTATAAGGATACAGTATTTGTCCCCTTTTGTCCTTCTGCCTTCTGCCATGCAAAGCCTCAGCACGGCAGAAGGCAGATGGGTAAAAGGGGGACCCTGGTGCTGGCACCTAGATGTTGGAGTTTTCAGTCTCCAGATATGTGAAAAATAAATTCCGTTTATCTATAAATTACTCAGTTTAGATATTTTCTGATAGCAGTGCAAAATGAATTAAGACAGCCATACATAATTGTCAGTTATATTACCCTTATAAAACTAAGCTTTTTATTTAAAAATCACTGTAAATTTATGTATAGTGGAAATAACAAAAGATCCCATGGATCCAGTTTCTCACTATGGTGATATATTATAAAACTGTAGTACCATATCATAACCAGGATAGTGACATTGATACAAGAGACTGTACAATTATTCAAGGCTTCCTACTCCATCACATGGCTTAGGTCATCTTCCTTAAAATAATCTTGTTTGTATCTATGATAGTTTTATTTTGTTGAAATGCTCAGTTTCTTGGGAACCAGCAGTTAGCGTAATGGCTATGTCGCTGGACTCCCACGTAGTCGACCGCGGTACGCGTCCCGGACCCGGGACCCGCTTTCTGTCTCTCTGTCTGTCTGGCAAGCACATGCACCCTATAGCAAAAACCTCTCAAAAAAAA
>NW_006201581.1:930447-957772 GCF_000334495.1 Tupaia belangeri chinensis | reverse complement strand
GGAAAAGCCTACGCCCCCTAAAAAAAACCCCCCAAAAAAAAAAAAAAAAAAGAAAAAAGAAAAAAAGAAATGCTCAGTTTCTTAATGCATTGCCTCCTGATCTCAGTGAATATCATTATAATGGTAATTTTGAATTTTTCTGGAAGTCAGTCATGTAACCATGTTTCATTGTTTGATTAGGGTCCATTTCTGGAGATTAATCTTGTCCCTTTCTTTGGAATGTCTTTGCCTGGTTCCTTATTTTACTTAACTCTCTGTAGTGTGTGTATTAGACCTTATAGACATATCTCTAGTACTAGCTTCATTTTGCTAAAGACCTTGATCAATCAACCTGGTCATAGATTCTGGAGGCCTCAGCCAACTCTTTCTTTCCAAGGGAGAATCAAGCAACTATGTTGTTTTTCTTCTCACTCTGTGTGAAGTTGGAGAGGAAGCTATAGCATCTACCAGCCCAAGCCACTATTGCTCCTCTTCATACATAGACTGTGCCAAACTCATCAGCGTTCCAATAGTAGCTAGGCAGAAATGATTTAGTTCTTTGGAAGTTTAAGAGTTCAGCACATAGATTAACTCTCTCTACCCAGAGGGAAGATGAGAATTGATATCTTTTTCTCATTTTCTCTGTACTGAGCAAGAGCGAGGATTAATGGTCAAAGTCACTGCCTACATTCTTTCTCAAGTGTCTAGACTATGTGGAACTTGTCAGAGTTCCAGGACTTGGAAGAAAAAAGCCAGTCCCCTGGGAAGCTCCCTCAGAAAAATTGGGTGCTAGACACATGAACCAACATCTCTCTTACCCAAGGTGAGACTGGGAGTCAGTGAGGTCTCTTCTGGATTGTATGGTGCTTTTCTGGGACCAAGGTCTTCTGTAATAGTTGCAAATCTTTTTGCCACCTTTGCAGACTCTGGTCCATGCCTTCCCATGGTTCAGGAGCCTTTTGCTAGTTTCTGATTTCTAACAAAGGGAATCCATCTATAACGAGTTGCTAAATCAGTGTTTATGGGTAGAAGGAAGGTTCAGGGCTTCCTAATCTACCCTACTGCTAATGTCTCCTTCTCCAGAATGACCTTGTTATACCTCCTATAACTACTAGAAATCTTACTAAAAGTTGACAGAAATTACAGGGAGCGTTTACATCAATGTGGGGAGCTTTCTAATACATGAACCTAGGAATCAGTTAAATGAGATATGTCTCTATATATTTAGATCTTAATTGATTTCTTTGATCGGTGTTTTGTAGTATTCAGTACATAAGTTTAATAGATGTTTTGTTCAAATTACACTTTATTTCATTTTGCTATTTGAACATCTGTAATAGTCTATTTTAAATTTATGTATTCATTGCTATCTTATAGAAATATAATTTTTTAATGTGTTTTTATGAATTCTGTGACTTTGCTTCACTAATTTATCGGTTTCCTAAGTTTTAGGGGTTTTTGGTTGTTGTTATTGTGGTTGCTGGTGTTAGTTGACTACTTGGAATTTTCTATGTAAATCATCATGTAGGAACACATTTCTTTCTTTCTTTCCTACCTACATGTCTTTTATTTCCTTTGCTTGCTTTATTATGCTAGCTAGAACTTTTAAAACTGTGTTGAATAATAGTGGTAAAGGTGAATATTCTTGCCTAGTTTTCTGACCTTAGGAGTAAGACATTTAATATTTACCATTAAATATGATGTTTGATGTAGGTTATTTAAATAGCTCTTTAGCAAACTTCCTTCTATTTCTATTTTTTCTAAAAATTATCATGAGTGAATATTGAATTTTGTCAAATGTTTTTACTGAATTAATGGATATAAATGTGTGATTTTTCTTCTTTATTGTGAGTTAACCAGGCTGTATTTTAAATATTAAACAATCATTATGTCATTGAAGTAAATCTTACTTACTCATGGTGTATAATTTTTTTCCTACATTGCTAAGTCATATTTAATGACACTTTGATGAGGACTTTTGTATCTGTATTCATAAGAGACATTAGTCTGTGGTTTTCTTTCTTTTTTTCTTGTTATTGTTGTTCTCTCTGTCTGCTTTTGGTATCAGGGTAATACAAACATCATAAAGTCAGTTGGAAAATATTCACTTCTTTTTTTCTGGAAAAGATTGTGTAAAATTGGCGTTAATTTTTTAAACATTTACTACAATGATCTGGGTAACCATCTGTGCTTGGGGATTACTTTTCAGGAGTTTTTAAATTTGTTAGTTGTAATTCAATTTTCTTATTAGTCATATGGCTATTCAAATAAAGTACTACATATTGGGTGAGTCCTGGCAGTCTGCTTTCTTTGAGAAATTGGTCCACTTTACCTAAGTTGAAAACTTAATGTTTGGAAAGTTCTTGGTAGTTCCCTCTTACTATTGTTTTGGTGTTTGCGGGATCTATAGTGATACTGCTTTTTTCAATTTTGGAAATTAGTAATTTGTACTTTTCCTCTGTTTTTCTTGTCAGCTCTTAATGTTTTTCAGTTTTGCTGATTTTTTAAGTTTTTTAAGAAATCACTTTTATTTCATCAGGGTTTTTTTTCTGTTTTTGTTTTGTTTTCAAATTTATTGATTTATACTGTTATTTGTATTGGTTTCCTCTACTTGTTTGGGGTTTATTTTGTTCTTTTGCTAAGTCCTTAAAGTAATAAATTGGATTTATTTTTTAAGAAATAGTTTATTTAACTTTATTTATTTTAATTTGATCAGAGAAGGACAGAGTGATAGAGAGAGGAGTAAGTGGGAAAGCAAGTCTCCAGGTCTGGGAGTAAACCGTGATCAGCCATGTTGGAGCCCAGCACCTTTAACCAGCATGCCACCTGCCAGGCCCCCAGATCAGATGATTAATTTGAGACTTCTTATCTTTAATGAATGTATTTAGTGTTGTAACTTTTTTCCTTGGTACTAATTTCGCTGCACCCCAAAAAACTTTGCATGTTCTATTTTTATTTTCACACTACTTAATATATCTTTTACTTTCCTTGAGACTTTCTCTTTAACCCATAGATTTAAAAATGAATTGCTTAGTTTCCAAGTATTTAGATATATTTTCACTAACTTTTTCATATTGGTTTCTTGTTTACTTCATCATGATCAGAAGGTACACTTTTATTTCAAATTCTAAAAATGTGTCTAGGTTTCCTTTATGGTCCAGGGTATTGTCTATTTGGTTTACGTTCTATGGATACTTACAACAAAGATTCATTTGGTTTATGTTCTACAGGTAGTTACAACAAAGACTTATTTCATGGGGTAAAATGGTCTGTACATGTTGATTAGATTATGATAACTGATGGTGAGTTTTTCTATATCCTCACTTTTTTTTTTTTAATCTAGATAGTTTACAATCGTGTGAGAAAGATATGCTGGAATTTCTAACAAAACTCAAAACTGTGCATTTGTCTATTTCTCTTTTCAATTTTATCTGCTTTGGTTTTACACATTTTATACCACAATTTACTGATGCATAAATGTTAGGCTGTCGGGAAAGTCATGACGTATTTTTCTATCCTAATATGTGTCATGACTTTCCTAATAACCCTGTATTTAAAATTGATGCATTTGGGGAACAGCAGATGGCACGAGGGTTACATCACTGTACTCTCATGTAGTCGACAGCAGTTTGAGTCCCAGACCCTGTGGTTTAAAACCTATGCTGGGCACGTACGTGTGCATGCCCAAGATCCCGAGAGGAGAATGGAGAAGGGTCTGTGGAGTGACCATCTTCTAGGACAGTGATTTCTCACTTTCTGTTTCCTTGTCTCTCTTTCTCCAGCGAGCACACCCACCATAGAGCAAAAATCTCTCTTTTAAAAAAATTCCTGGGGGAACCAGCAGTTAGCGTAATGGCTATGTCGCTGGATTCCCACGTAGTCGACCACGGTTCGTGTCCCGGACCCGGTGGCTTAAAACTCACGCCGGGCGCGTGTGCGTGCGTGCCCAAGATCCCGAGAGGAGAATGGAGGAGAAGGGATTGCGGCGTGACCATCCCCCCTGGGGGGTGATTTCTCGCTTTCTGTCTCTATGTCTCTCTCTGTCTGTCTGGCGAGCGCACGCGCCCTACAGTGAAAATCTCTCCAAAAAAAAAAAAAAAAAATTCCTGGGACCAGCAGTTAGTGTAATGGCTATGTCACTGGACTCCTACGTAGTCGACCACGGTTTGAGTCCTGAACTTGGTGGCTTAAAACTCACGCCGGGTGCGTGTGCGTGCGTGCCCAAGATCCTGAGAGGAGAATGGAGGAGAAGGAATTGCGGCATGGCCATCCCCCTGGGGCTGATTTCTTGCTTTCTGTCTCTGTCTCTCTCTGTCTGTCTGGCGAGCACATGCACCCTATAGCAAAATAAATAAATAAATAAATAAATAAATAAATAAATAAATGAAAAATTCCTGTATTTTGATGCATTAACATTTCATCATTATGTAAAGTTCTCTCTCTCTCTCGCTCTGGTAATTTTCTCTCTTCTGAAGTCTATTTTATTTGATACTAATCTAGACACCTCTGATTCCTCTGGTTAACATTTTGTTTGAAATTACTTTTTCTACCCTTTTACTTTCAACCTACCTAGATTATATTGGAATTGAAATTTTTATAGAAAGCATGTAGCTCAGTCATGTTTTTCCCTATCCACCCTATGAAGCTCTGCCTTTTAATGGTATATTTAGATGGTTTACACTTAACCTAATTATTAATACGTTGACATTTAAGTCTGTCATCTAAGTCTCATTTGTTTTCAGTCTCTTCTCTCTCTTCTTTGGTTCTCACCAGAAAGCCAATCAGACAGAACCTTGACTGAACTTCTAACCTCCAGAGCTATGAGAAAATATTATTCTGTTATTTAAGCCAGTGTATGGTTTTGGAATTGGCAACTTGACCAGACCAAGACAGAGATCAATAGTGGGACTAAAGAAGGGATGAAGAGAAGCCAAATGCCCATGTTTCTAGTTCTATCACATTAACTCCATGTGGTTTGTTTTATATGTATTGTTTGTGTTTGATATCTGAGTTTTTTCAATTAAAGTAAAAAGAGTTCTAAACGTTCAATCAGCAGCACTTAAAACACTGAATGTCAAAATAATTTAAATGCAAAATAGTTTCTGTTTTATACCTTCAACTATTAATTATATCCCTTCATTCACCATTTCAAAATTTATTAGAAAATTACAAAGAACTTCCTTATTCTCCTCAGACACTTCAATAGCTAACACATAGTTTTCTCCTTCTCTTTTGCTTCATTCCTCCTTATCTCTTTAAATATAAGAATAATATAATAATATGACTATATAAATCTAAGCCTTTAAGATAAGTGCAGATATCATACTTCTTTATTCCCTAAATACTCCCGCATGTATTTCCCAAGAACAAGAACATACTGATGTTAATATAATCACTTTCATGACAGCTTTCACGCATTCTTTTCCTTTCTCTCCTTTCTCATAATTTCTCTATATTGCATTTGGTAAGTGTTGTTCATATCCATAAATACTTATCAGTGTTCTGAATGTGGCATGTTAGACAAAATAGGAAAGGACAGGGGTTTCTAGAAGAATCCATAGAATCCAGTGATAGCCCTAAAGCACAGCAGTCAGACCCTGTGCATAAGGAGATTCTACATGGACAACCAAGGTTCAGATCCGAGCCCGAGTGACTTGAAAAACATGGCCGGTGCATGTGTGTTTATGCTCCAAATCCTGACGGGATGGAGAAATGAAAGGAAAAAAAAAAAAAACTGCAGCTTGATATTGCTCCCACTGGAGGGAGCTTTCTAGATCTTTCTCTCTCTGTCTCTTTCTAGCAAGTGCACCGAATCCCTAGCAAGCAAAAAATGAAATAACCCATAGAATTCAGTTGCCATGATGGGATTATAACAATGTATTTGATGGAATTCAATTTAAAAAATGGCTATGTGAGATCATCTCTATTTAGAATCATCTGAAAAGCTGTATATACTTCCTGCTTTGAGATTAAATAATAGTCCTGTAAATTATTATAATATACACAAGTAAGTCTCCTTTACACTTTGTTTTTCTTGTTCTATCTTCTAGTTCTTCATGAAAGATATCCAAAAACTGATCTTCACTGAAAAACAACACTAAAATCAAGCAGAAGATTGTTTTGGCAAAACATATTGAATTGATTAAAGACTAATTAGTATATTTCAGTTCAGGCTTCAGGACATTTTCTTCAAGTGTTTTTATTTTTATTCATAATTTAAAATGTACCTCTCTTTTATTTTGAAATACATTCTTGTTTTGGAGAGAAATGTTGGCAATATGTCAAAAAATAAATTATATCTAAATTATTTAAGTAGTGTTTACCACAAATCTTTAGTAACTGTTTTTCTCTCTAAGAACTATAAAATCTGGCAAGCATAATTCAGGGAGATAATAAGTCTTAAACAGAGATGTTACCATTTTGAATTTATATTTGAAAAGTATCTTTCTAACTCTTACTCAAACTATTTGTTAAAATAAATCAAAGCAACACAGCTATAAAGCACCAGTCTGCCTCTTTCAACTCTTAATGTCCAATGCTCTGTTAAACCATTAGGGGTATTTTTTACAACGTCTGTGCTCACATTTACTCACGGATGCAGTGAGAAGCTGAGAACATTTGAGTTGTACAAGTATTATGTAACGTGACTCTTCAAAGGCAGTCATAAATCATAGACTGAGAAGTGAAGTCTATCTCGGAGAGAAGAAATAAGACCCGTTATTCTTCTAAATTAAATTGACCTTACTATTAGTATAGATAAAATTTTATTGTAACTATTATTGATCTGTGACATTTTAGAGGATGTGTTAGGAAAATTAATGTGGGGACAAGACATGCCTACTCTAAAGATGTAATGGTAATGTTCGTGTTACCCTGACCCACTCTGTCTTTCTTCAGTTCAAACCATTTCAACATCAGGCTGATTAAAAATCCTGCAAATAATACGTATTCCTTTGTGTAAGACCCTTTGTACTTAAGAGCAATCATCATTTTTATACCATAACATTAATAATATGAGAAGACTTCCAGTAAGTGTTTGGGTCTTTTAAAAAGATTTTTTGTCATAGGGTACATGTGGTTGCCAAGAGAGAGAGAGAGAGAAACACAGAGACAGGGAAAGTAAGAGACCATCCGCCTGGAGTGATATACCTACAACAATCTTCTTTTCCATTCTCCTCTCAGGATTTGGGACATTCATGTACATGAGCCTGAGTGTTTTTCAAATCTCTGAGTCCAGGACTTGAAACTCAGGGTCAGCCATGTGGGATCTACCACCTTAACCACCACGCCATCCACTGTCCCATTAATATGTGTTCTATAAGTAGAATTTGGAAAGGGAAAGATGAGAGAAAAGTCAATAAGCTGACATTGAAATTCTATTTTCAGAAACAAAAATCTTCAGGACTTCATGATGGGGTTTCTGCCTTCTAGCGTTATTATTGTGAAGTTATCACATGAGGAAATAAAATAAATAGCATATTGCATATAATGTAGTATATCCTCAATAAATGCTAATGCCTTTCCTTCTCACACATGTTCTTTGCATCCCGCATACCAAAAGGGCAAAGCAGGACATTAGTGTTTATGAATACAAATTCTCTATGTTAAAAACAAAACAAATAACCTACCTATTATTTCTCTGTATAGGTGCCATATATTGACCACTCTATATCTTTCAGATAGTCTTGGTTGCAAATACAAATATGCATTGCTAAGTCTATATCTCTCTTTCAAAGCACATTTCTTTGACAGATTTAAACAAAATCACTATTTCTGTCTTGTGGCTGGGAACTAGGGACTGGGATAGGAAAATGGAATGACCCTTATCTTGGTGAGTTTGACAGCATTCGTGGACAAAGTTACATGTCAAATGGAAGTGCCTTCCTCTACCTGGCCAATGACCTACAGAAGCAACTGAAATTCTCTTGCTCACTGGGAGAGTACAGTGGCAACAAGGGGTGGGAACAAAGGGGGTGACAAAGGTGATCTGTACATGTGAGAGGGTGCCCAGAAGATGCCCAAACTCACTGACCAGACTGCAGGGTGGAGAAAGACTCACAGGGCTTCATCTGTGACTCCTGCTTCCTGTAAAGCAGATGATGCTAAAAGACTGGGAACTACCCAAGCTATTACATACACCCCTTGGAAAGACTGGTGCCCAGGGAGTAGCTGCTGGCCTGAGGAAAAGGAAAATGCCCAGCTGTATCTCCCCAATGCCCGGCAAACCATGTGTGGGTGTTGATCACCTAAACTGAAGCTGATTTCTGACCCAGAAACCCTGCATATTGGTGTATTCTGACACTTTCATCCATACAATGGGTTATTCAGGTCTAAAGGAAACTACATACCCACACTCAAAAATTAAGTAATAGCATTTTCCAGGTCTCAGAAATTTAACCTTCCTTTATAGTCTCTAAAATTTTACTTTCAATTACGTTTTCATAAATATCCACTATGAAATTTAAATCAAGATTTGTAATAATTGGTCTGTCACAAAATTAATTCCTTCAGCATCCTGTTAATACTAATGCTTCTGATAATCCCTGATATATTAACAATATAAAAATTTTAAATACTTTATAGATGTTAGTGTCTGATAAATACTTATTGACTTAATAAAGTCAAGACCATATTCTTGTGCTATGTGTACTGTAATAATTAATATTTATTATAGTTATATTAATTGTTAAATATTCACATTTTGAATGTAAATAATCTTCCCATTATACTTTATTGCTATATTTTCCATGGATTTTTTTTTATATATTTAGGTGATAAATAAAATTTAATTCTTCAGGTAAAATCTGCTTATCAATATATATTTTAACCTTTAGATGGAACTTCAACTAAAGTAATATACTAAAATGATATCTGTTGAATCTGTCTTTTACAAATTTGAATATTAAAATCATTATTTCAACGTGTTAAGAAAGAAAATAAAATACGTGGACAGCAGGCGGCACATGGTTAAGGTGCTGAACTCCCGCACGTTCCTCCGGTCAGAGTTCCAGACCCAGTCATTTGAAACGCTGAGGACATTGCAAAATCCCAGGAGGAGAAAGAAAGAGAAGGAATTGTGGCATGTCCATCCCCCTGGAGGTGATATCTCGCTTTCTGTCTCTCTGTCTCCTTGGCAAGTGCAAATGCCCTATAGCAAAAATCTCTCTTAAGAAAAAAAAAAAAAACAGAAAGAAAGAAAAATAAAAACATCTGTTAAACTAAAAGATTTCACTAAATGAGTCTCTTGTAACTTATGAAGACATATTTAAGAGGAACAAAATCATTAGCATAATAACTCTTTCAAAATATGTACACCGTTTTATTAATGTATAATATCTAAGAGTCTATATTTTGTTTTAACAATTACCAGTGCATTGTCACTTTTTACTGTTTTCTAGATTTTGATTAAATAAAAGGTCAATGACTTTAAAGGAGCAATTCTGCCACCTTGTGACCTATGAAACCAGGATAGCTGCTATGTCTGGAAAATCTCCAGTAATACTTTGCCAACTCGAAAGTTGCTACTCTGAATCTGAAAGACTAATCAGCTAGGCCCCTCCTCCCCATTTCCTTCAAGTTTACAGGAAATAATCATAGAAACTGGTGACTTAATCTGTACCTTTGCCACATTTAGATCTCATTCCTCAGGACTTTTTTTTTTTTTTTTGAGATTTGTAAAGTCAAATAAAACCTTAACTGAAACTATACTATTCTATTATTTTAATCATATTTTAATTGAATATATTTATACATCCAAATTACTGAATTGCTGTTTGATATCAGGACAGTAGGCATTATATCACATTATGTTTAAAAAAAGAGCAAAACCAATAAAATAAATAAGATTATATTTTTTTAATAGTACCTTTTGAGAACTAGGAAAAGTTGTGTTTGTTTGTTTGTTTGTTTGTTTTTGGAGAGGTTTTCTCTATAGAGCACATGCGCTTGCCAGAAAGACAGAGAGATAGAAAGCAAGAAATTACCCCCCAGGACGGATGGCCATGCCACAATCCCTTCTCCTCCATTCTCCTCTAGGGATCTTGGGCATGCACGCACACGTGCCTGGTGTGAGTTTAAGCCACCGGGTCCGGGAGTCGAACCGCGGTCAGCTGCATGGGAGTCCAGTGACATAGCCATTATGCTAACTACTGGTCCCAGTTGTGTGTGTTTTTAAACTCAAATAATTAATATAAGTAAACCTTTAAAATTTTGCAAAATTATCATTTGTGGGGTTAAAAAACAAACCAAAAGGCAACTGCTAATAACAAAGAAATAGTAATTAATCTAATTGATGCATCTCTGGTCTTAGAGGAGAAGGTGCCAGGAAGATACAATACATTGTTGCAAGGTTTTCAATTTATCACTTTTTTTCTAGAAAGACAGAAGACAATTATCATAAAAGTTAACCTCAACTTTTTTTAATATCTGAGTTTTCTTCTTTTGATATCAGAGTTATAGAAATCTTTGTATCATTTGGTTTTCTTTGTATATTTGTTTTCAGATGGAGGATAAAGCTAGTTCTCATGGGACCAACCAAACTTAAACTTGAGTATTCTTTACCTTGGAAGTCCATAAAGGGGCTGTTTCAGAAATTTACAGATCTGGTGGTTGGGGAAGAGACAGATGTTCATTTTTATTAGATTCTCTAAAAGGGCCATGTTAAAAGTGATAAAAATCACCATGAGGGGCCACCCAGTGGCATGGTAGTTAAGGTGGCTAGATCCCACATGACAACTGCACTGTTCAAGTCCTGGACCTGGGAACTGAAAAACATTCTGGACTCCTGTATGTGTATGGCCACAATCGTGAGGGGAATAGAGAAGGATTGAGTTGTGGCCATCTCTCACTTTCCTGCTCTCTCTCTCTCTGTCTCTTTCCAGAAACTGCATGTATCCTGTAGCAAAACTAAAAACAAATACATTTTTTAAAATAATCAAATTAAATTTTACAACTGAAATTTCTTAGTAGAAAATGGAAAGGTTTTGATGGTATGCTACTGCCATCTAGTGTTTAGAAAGCGTTTCTTTCATTTTCTCTCTAGCATGCTGATTAATCCATTCAAAAACATTCCAAATTCAGCCTGTAAGATTCTGCAAACTTAAGAGCAGAGCTAGAAAAAGACTGAACTTCAGGCTATAGGCCCCTTAAAGCATCACTAAAATTTCAGTAATAGTAACTTTATTATATTATAAATTTAGTATATTACAAATATGATATGTGATTGAAGATTTGTCTTCTGGGGCTAGCAAAGGCATGATAGTTAAGCCAACTGGATTCTCACATGGCAAACTGTGGTTTGAGTCCTAGGCTTGACCTTTACACCTGTTCCCTGCCTAGTCAAATTAAAGTAAATAAATAAAGTTAAATAAATACTCTTAAAAGACTTGTCCTCAGTAATATTTTTAAGAATTCTTTTATTTAACTTTATTTATTTATTTATTTATTTATTTATTTATTTATTTATTTCAATTTCATCAGAAGGACAGTGAGAGAGAGAGGGAAAGTGAGAAGGCAAGCCACCAGGTCAGGGACTTGAACCACAGTTGGCCATGTGGGAGTCAGCACCCTTAACTACCATGTCACCTGCCCGCCCCAGTTTACTCTTAAATGACTTTTTTTGTACTTGAAGCAGAAATTAGAACTGGCAAGAATCCCATTAGAAATGACATATAGATTGTAACATTTCTTCAATCGAAGAGAAGGAAGTATCTTTAATTCATTAGGTTGGTGTAAGGAATTTTTAATCTTAGAGTCTTAAGATTTTCTGGGAGTTTATCAAACATAAGCCAAATTTCAAAACTTTCTCAAGTTTATGCATTTCAACTTAAAAAAAATTTAAAACACAAGCGTAAAAAAGAAAATGCTGTGTGTGATAAATTACATAAAAATCCAAAGAATTTTTTCAGTGTCGTAATATCTGGTAATCTGGCCGAATTGTATACATTGATTTTATATATAATTTAAAAACTAAGATAACTTTTTGTACATAAGTGTGCATAGTTTTGAAATAGTTCACTAATCTGAGAAATAGGAAATCAATCACAGACATCAGAAAGAAAATACAAATGTTCCAGTCCTAATCTGCCAAACTAGCAGAAACTTGAATATTCTCAACTTGCCAACTGCAGGAGAGGTTGAGAGGAGAGAACTGACAAGCACTCTTGAATAATATGTGTATTCTGGAGCTTCATGGAGAAACGAACTATTCAACTTCTTCCTAACTACTGTGGCTACAAAATATCTCAGTTATAAAAGCAAGAGCAGATATTACATGAAGATTTCCAGCTAACATATAATTTCTATGTAAAGGGAATTTAAAGTAGTCTTTAGTTGAAAGGGATTTGGGAAACTGGTGTTGAAGTTGATTTTCAATGCTGAGGATACTGATTTGGTGGCTGTGTGGACAGGGCATCAGTGTTTCTTATACCAGATTGCAAACTGCCCTTCTAGATAATGAAAATTTGGTCTTATGCCATAGCACTATCGTAAATAAATAAATAAACAAAGAAACAAACAGGAACAATTATAACAGTAAGAACATATAAAATAATCTCAGGAGAAATTTTCTTCACATTGTATTTTATCTGGTTGTGGGGTTAAGGGTGTGGGTGGCAAGAGGTGATGGAATTTAACTTAATAAATCTAAATTTAATTCAAAACTCAACTTCATTTAAAACCTTTGATTGAAAAGTATTGCTCAAATTATCTGCATCGATTTATCCTTGCTTAGTCTTTGATCCTGTAGTTGGTTTCTTACATATGACAGGATGTCCCAAGGCATCTAAAATGTACTACCAACAGGAGCCTCAAATAAAACAAAAAATAAAGATTTCCAGGCTTTGTTTCTGAAGCACTCAGATTCTTCTATTGGCAAACATTGCTGAAGTCAGTGTCCTGTACTTGATTTTTAAAATCTCTTACGGAGAGCAGGTTAATCTCCAAACTGGCAGAACTGTTGTTGGGTTACAGTCTTGTTCTGGGTTTGCCCATCTGATATGCCTATCCCAGGGGAAGAGCTGCAGGAACTGATAGAAGTTAGGAGAGCCATGTTTCCTTCCACTTCATGCTTCTTACCCAATTAAAACAAAGCACAGAAGTGGGGGAGGGGAATCAGTAATCACATAACAAAAGGGCTCTGGCATTTAAAAGCCTTTCATTTTGGGCAGTGGAAACTTGATCTTGTTACATCCTCCCCCAAATTTGCTTAGAAATCACAAAAACAGAACTGGAAAAGGCCTCAAAAGGCCATGTGTCTAGCTTCCTGCCAGTTTTATGTGTCTCTTGCTTCCCTGGATGCAACAGACTGAGAGCGTAGATGTTCTCTCTGGCAATCTTTCCTGTTCTTCCATTCCAGTGGCAGCTGGGCCCCTCACTTGTCTTCCGGATTGCCCAATTCTGCAGCTGCAGCATCCTCTCTTCTCCCACGGACACTGGCTGGACTTTAGTTTAAAACTTTGTGCCCACAGTGCCTGATGCTGTTGACTATTAAACGTCCTTTCACTGATAGGGTTAGCAATGAATTTTCAGTTAGAGCCAGCACTACTTTGACCTCTGTGGGTAAGAATCCCTTCTCAATACCCATGTATCAGTGCCTGAATACCAACCAGCCTTGCAAGAAATAAGATGAACTGCTTGGGAACTGTTAGATTGTTTTCACGGAGGCATGACCAGGTTAAACTGACCGACACCAAAAGGTGTTAGAATCAAAGCGCCCTTCTATTCCCAACACACTCCTATGACCAGCATGAAGTCTAGGCAGCTCAATTACTTTCCTATTCAGAATAAGCTCCTTTCTTGTTCATCTAAGTCTCCTTGGAGGAATTAAAATAATCTTTGACCTCTCCCTGTACACGAATATCTTAAGTCTGTGTTCCAGATCAAAATGTCAGTTCCAGTGTGCTGGGCACTGTTTCTCATAGGTGAATAATTAATTTTTATGGAGGTCTTCCTGGCTTTGAGTCCTGTACTGAAGTCAGTCCATTGATATGCAAGACAAGTCTGCCCAAGACATTGCTTTACTTCCAATGTATAACCATAAACATGAATGAGAATATTGTCTTTTTCCCTGGATTTTTAAAGTTAGGATAAGGAGTCATTTTTGTTTAAATATGTCTCATGTTCATTCCAAAGTAGTTGAATGCACATGGACATTTTCTAACCACTGTGTGTTTTTAAAGAAAATTTCTTTTGTTGTTACTTATTTACCAAAAACCACACTTTATGACTTCAAATCATCTCATCCTTTAGAAATGACATGGATTTGGCTCTTTTAGATAGATCTCACTGTATTTCTGACTGTGGTAGCAACAAAAGCCAATATTTATTTCTTTTGAAAAGGACCAAAGAAAACATTCTTGCTCAATTTTCATAAAAATTTTTTAAATATAGCTTCTCTCCTAAACTAGTGTTTTTAAGGAAAATTTAAATAAAATTTGCACAAGTATTTTTATCCTTATATGTGATTATACTTTAAAAGTGTCAATAAATTTGAATTTTTGTCATTGTCATTTGTAAGCATGCTTCTTGTAAGATAGGTTAACTATCATTTTTCATCTGTATGTATAATTCCAGGTAAATGAACATATATGAGTATTTTGGCAGTGGGTTATAGTGTTTGCATGCTTGAGAAATATTTGAAAGAAAGTCCCAGGAAGCAGAGTGGCTGATCTCTCTGAGGTAAGCAAACTAGGAGCCTTTCATGGTCTATTCTCTATAGTAAAAGTGAGAAATCAGTAAGAAAGCATTAGAATGAAGAAAGCAAGGACTTATGTGCTGCAGTCTTATAGTCCAACCCCCATAAATTCATTCAGTTGAATGTATATCCTTATAGATATTTCTATAAACCTAAATCATGTATTCGTCATTCTGAAATCCAAGAAGCTGAAAGTTATTTGTTTCTTAACAAATTTCATGAAGAAATCTGAGCAGAAGCTATGCGTAGGCTTTATCCTAATTAGTGCCTACATTTTACTGCAGATGTGTTAGTGTGTCTGTTCACCAGGTCTGAATATACATAATTCCTAAGTCTAAAATGTTTAAATATCTGAATTCTGGAACATATTTGATCTCGTGGTTTTTAGGTAAGAGACTGGGACCTTCACTGGGTAACAATCCACTTCTGGAAGGAGAAATACCCTCCAAGAAAGGGTATTAGGCCCACTGGTCCATGCCTCACAATAAGATGAGCTTAAACACCTTTCTGTTTCAGGGTAAGGTTGGAGAGGAGAGGTAATAAGAATGAAAAGAAAAGAGAGAGATGACTTGAGTGGCAAACGTTGTTCACATCAAAATACGGCAGGTTAAAAAGGAACTAATCTATTTCCTCATCCAACAAGTACAAATACACTGGGCCTTTTCAGCACCCAAATTGGATGATTCCACGCTCTTCTGCGCATAGATCTTCAGCAGTAAGAGCGAGAAAATGAATTCCACTATTTTAATGCCTTTAAAAATGCAATCATGCTGTGAAAATGTACAATGACTAAATGTAAATTAAAAAATAAATTTAAAAAATGAAATTATGAGGTACCTTATTTACAGTTGAATTAGCCATATTCCAAATTTTAAGGATAGAACTTGAAAAATTACAGAATGTCTTTAGAATCATCAGGTATAAGGTTTCCCATATAAAAGAGTCATTTTTTTTTTACAATAGTATATCTGCAATAAGAAAAAAACAAATAACAGTATTATTAAACAATATAATGGTGGGAAATATATGGCTATAAAGTAATATTAGTAAAACTAATGCATATTTTCTGAATTTTTTTTTGTGTGTGTGTAGAGGTTTTAGCTATAGGGTGCATGCACTCGCCAGAAAGACAGAGAGAGACAGAAAGCGAGAAATCACCTCCCAAGGGGGATGGCTACCCTGCAATCTCTTCTCCTCCAATCTCCTCTCAGGATCTTGAGCATGCATGCACACATGCCCGGCGTGAGTTTAAGCCAGGGGCTCCGGGACTCGAACCACAGTTGACTACATGGGAGTCCAGCAACATAGCCATTACGCTAATTGCTGGTCCCCAAAATTTATATTTTTCTAATGTATATCTTTCATTTTTGTATGTAACATATACTATGTATACTTGAAATGCCATTTCAAATAATCGACTTCTATTAATCATTTGAAATACAAAAGAAGAAACTGATCAAAATTAGTAAATAGACCCTTCTTTCAAATAATTGTATATATTTCTTCACAGAGCCTACAAATATTCTGACATATTATTGTCAATTTGTCAACTCATTAAGCACATATTACCAATAAATAGTTAAGAAATCAAAGTGTGGAGGTTAAGGTGCTGGATCCCCCATAGCTGACTGTGCAGTTAGAGTCCCAGACTTGGTAGTGGAAAATCACATCGGGCGAATGTTTGTGCATGCCCAAAGTCTCAAGAGGAGACTGAAGGAGAAGTGTCTGTAGCATGGCTACCCGCCCCCCAGGGGGTGAGGTTGATTTCTGCTTTCCCTCCCTCTCTCTGTCTCTCTGGTGAGTGCACATGCTCTACAGCAAAAACTAAAAAACAAACAAACAAACAAAAAAAGAAGCATTTTATTATGTCCTGTAAAAATATTTTCTAATTGTTTGTTTTAGTGGAAAGTTCCCTATCACTGATAAAGAACTTCCTATTACACATACAGAACTACAGTAAGAAATTAAAAATATACCCTAACTTGGAATCATATAATATGTTAGATTTGCTAATAACTTGGGACACATTTTAAAATAATATTTTGGAAAAAGAGCCTTTTAATTACAATTTGACTGTAGACAAAGAATTATAATAAACCATTAGTATTTCTGCCATTTTTTTTTCAGACACAATAAAGCTTTGATTTGATTGCATCCCCAGGAATTCACTGTGGCTCACTATTGAGTGGAATTTTGGATTATGCTCATTGAGAGCTGGAAGGGGAAATGACCAACAAGAGATCTAACAGAAAGCAGACTTTGCCATATGGCCTCTAACTGCTTGCCCTTTGAAGCTCGGTGAAAGAGATCTGAGATACTACAGCGATGTTATTCTTTTGTCATGAAAGATTTGTCTAGGAAGACAGCAGAAGCCATGAATTTGACATGCTGGTCAAAATACATGACGTTTAAGCCAACAGATGGGAAAGGAGAGGGCCTGCATCTGTTTCAAATGAGTTCCTGTGGTGCTGAGCATCTTTCGAAGAGAGCCAGTCTCAGAATAAAGCCACAAATGTTCTTCCCACCGCTTAACAGCCCTGAAGGTCAAAACTCATGAGAGACATTCTATGTCCTTCAATACTGATAGGTGCTTATTCAATTCTTTAAAGTCTGGTCAGTAACCTTTTGCATAAAAAGGATATAATTGGTGCTATATGCAAATCAGCAAATTAAAACTTTCTTTCTTTGGCCTATTATCCTCAGACTTAGTCAACTAACTTTTACTTTTGGGGTTGCATTTATTTATTTAAAATTTGACAAGTATGTGTTTACAAAACTCTGGAAATCTTTATGCTGTCCTAAACTTGGAACTTTGATATTCATAATAAATGTATGAATTTCGACCTTCAGTTGACTAAAGTATAATAAGCTTTGAAAATTTTGTGCTGTCAGTAGCAATTTTTACAGAAGAAAGCATTAATATACCTATAGATGATGTTTTATTCACTTGCGAGTTTTCATTTTAAAAAAGAATAGTGCATTCCTATAATTTAAAGAATGGCTTTATGAATAAAAGTAGCAATTAGAAAATTGATGCTGTTGAGTTTTTTTGTTTGCTTTGTTTTGTTTGGGGTATTGAAAGTATTGTCTTCCAATTATGTATGTATGATAGTAAGATGAAAACGTTGATGCTATTACCTTATTTGAAAATTATTATACTGATGGAATTATAAACTGGACCAAATTGCAGTGGCACCAACCGTTAGTTGCTCATCACAGATAATGACTTTAAAATCTAAGTAATATCACTTATTACCACTGAATCTGAGTTATACAGTTACTATCTGGAGACTTTGTGATGACTTTATGATAAATTGCCATAATGTCAACAAATAGCGATGGGAGAGGAGTTAAAAATATTCAGAGTCCAAGATAGAGAAGAACTGAAGGTAACTTAGTACACAAACTTCTTCCTGTTCTCTTCTCCTGTTCTTTATGGGATACTGTGTATGTGAGAAATTGTTATGTCTGTAATGCATTCCCTGGGAGTTTCCTTATTGCTCACTTTTATTTGTTGTGGGTTCCTACTTGAGGCAGTCAGAGATGATCCAATAGGGGTGAGCATGAAGCAGAGGCAGGGGACAGCACATCAGAGTGCAAGGCCAACAAAGAGGAGGAAACAAATGGGTGATATCCTTCTTTTTTCCCTCTCATCACTTTTTTTAACCAGAGAGTATAAGCCCTCTCCAGAGAGAGACAGAGAGACAAAGAGAGAGGGAGAGGGAGAAAGCACCCTGTAATAGGGTGTGGTCATGTCACGAGCCCTTTTCCTCCTTGCCTCTATCCAGTTGGAATTTGAAGCACACGTGTATACTTGCCCTTTGTGTTTTTCAAGCCACTGGGGTCAGGACTGGAATCCTACAGTCAGCCATTGGAGACCTGTCTCCTTTAACCACCAGGTTAGAGGACTGCACTCCTCACGACCTCTGAAAATCATCTGCTTTGCTAATTTGGGGTCATAATTTACAGTTTTAACAGAAGCCAGGGAACAAGTGGTAATAGGACCACTGCAACCCAAGAAGAGAAGTGACTTCTTTATAAGAGGTCATCACTTTCGTCATCTTCAGATCAGTATGTATATTCTAGGGAGAGAGAATTACATGGAAGAACTTTAAATCTAGCACCTTTCATCAACTTAGTTCTTTGAAAATGTTAGAAAAACATGACTTTTTTCCTCCAAGCTTGTTCTGAACTGACTTGAATTTTCCCACCCAGGGAGTTATTCAGAAAAGATTCTTGTTGCCAAGCTTTCCTAACTAAATTTCTCAGGCATGACCTAGGTTAGTGTAAAGTGTCTTCAGCCTTGGGGTACTTGCCATTTTTCCAGTTATCAATTTTACTTTCTTGTTTCAACTCTGCAGGAAAGCATTTTTGTGGTTGGAGGAGGGGAAAGCATCAAAAATTGCCTGTTTTTTGTTTGTTTGTTTGTTTTGTTTTTTGTTCTTTTGTTTTTTTTTGTTTTTTAAGACAGCATGGTCTCCTATGATTCTGTCACTTTAAGATGAAAATGCTGACAGCTAGCATGGAGAGTCAAAAGAAATAAATGAACACTTTTGACTAGTATTCAAAGCTATGATTTCATGTGAATGTTACAAGAGTTATTCCATATGAGGATAAAGACCCACACTGATGAATGATTTAATAACCTCCAGCAAGGATGTGAAGTTATTTTATTAAAGATGGGCACCTACTAGTCTCTGTTTCTTCTGAAGACAGAATGAGAATAGAGAGGTGAAACCACACCATGATTAGGAGAGATACAATTTAGATATTCCAGATTTCCTAACCATAGGTTGTTATGAAAGGAATTTGATTTCTAAGGAAGATTGTGAATAGTGTTTTTTCTAGGAAGAAGACATCTACATCACCATTAGCGATCAATCACACTTAGTGGAAGTGAAACATAGCAGGTGAATGATGTCTCCCACACTGGTAGCCAGCTTGCTTCATAGAACTCAAGCCTATGATTCTAAAATTAACTTCAATAAGTCCTTCTCCACTTGTAGGTGTATGAAAGGACCCTGAATTCTCCACAGTTTATCTCAGAATCAGGGAGAAAAAGAGTAGACATTGGACATTTTTTAAAATAATGTGTGTTATTGATATTCAATAAAATTCAATTTAAAACAGGGAGTAACACAACTGCACCCACATGAAAAATGTTCTGGATTCATGTCTCAGGCTTCCCTGAGCATGCCAGGCATGTTTGTGCATGACTCAGGGAAGCTGAGACTGGGCATAGATCATAGGGTTAAGACCCTGGTGTGGGGTGACTCTCTCTCACTCACAGTCTCTAAGAAAATAAATATATATTTTTTGAGAGGTTTTTGCTATAGGGTGTGTGTACTCACTGGGAAGGCAGAGAGACAGAAGGTAAGAAATCACGCCCTAGGGGGGATGGTCACGCCACAATCCCTTCTCCTCCATTCTTCTCTTGGGATCTTGGGCATGCACACACATGCACCCAGCATGAGTTTAAGTCACAAGGTCCGGGACTCAAACCACAGTCAACTACATGGGAGTCCAGCGATGTAGCCATTACACTAACTGCTGGTCCCAATAAATATTATTTTCTTTGAGAGAGTTTTTTTTTGCTAATTGGTTGCATGTACTCACTGGGAAGGCAGAGAGACAGAAGGTAAGAAATCACGCCCTAGGGAGAATGGCCACAACATAATCCCTTCTCCTATATTCTTCTCTCAGGATCTTGGGCACATATGCGCAAGCACCCAGTGTGAGTTTTCAGCTGCTGGGTCTGGAACTCGAACCACAGTCAACTACACAAGAGTCCAGTGATATAACCATTATGCTATCTGCTGGTCCAAAAATAAATATATATATTTTTTAATTTGCAGGTTATGCCAACTATCTTGAGCTGTGTCCTTTGAGATCACAATAAAATCTAGAATCCTTCCATTGTATTTAAAGTAAAAGCACACTCTACAGGCAGAACTACTTCTCTGCCTTTGCTTGGCTGCTCTGTCTCCACCCACTGCCCTGCACTCATAGCCAACTCTGTGCATGCACTGCCAATCAGAGGAGGAGCAGAGATGCTCTCCAAGTGCCTTTATAAGAACCCCAAGTATCTGAGAAATGTATCTGTTGCCCCCTTGCACTCCAAGTCCCATGGAGAGCCCCCATGCACTTACACTTGTGCAGGGAGAGCCAGGTTCCTAACTCCATTTCAATCAGTCACAATTCACTTCATCACATGTGCCCTAGATGAAGCTGTGAAATCAAACACCCACACAAGAGAAATGGTGTTGGCATTAACTCTAATCTGGTTTCCGGTGGTATATTCTCAGCTCTTTGCCTCATTTCCCCTAGTTCTCTGTCATAGAATTTAAATGATTTGCTAAGGACAATAAACCTGAAAGCAATAGAGAGAAAACTTGGCCAGAAAAGGAAGAAAAAAAAAAAAAAAAAAAAAAAAAAAAAAAAAAAAAAAAAAAAAAAAAAAAAAACCTTCAATATTAAAAGCCTTCAAAATAGAATGAAGGAATCACATTAAATGGCAATTACAGTGCAGTAAGGAAATGACTCTGAGGCTGGTAAGCTCATTATAATTTTGGGGGAGAATTCCACATAATGGCAGTCAAAAGTAAAGCTTGAAAACCAGAGCATAGTCACCAATGCATTTGGGTGACACTAGGGCAAATGCCGCTGATGCCAGGGTCTGAGTTTCTTTCTCTCTGCAGTGGCCCTTGCTTCCAGCACCATTCGATTCTCGGGCATCCCGACACTCACGGTGAACTAGCAACATGTGACCAGATGTTTAATTTACTCAGTGATTCTCATGAGCCTCACAGGACCTCTCAGTTGGCCTGGTAAGACAAGTAGGCACTGGAGAAAAGAGATGTCATCCTAAGTTACTTGTTAAGAATTAATCACGATTCGGTTAGTTAATTTCTCAATCGTCATGGCTCGATTGACAGTTGAGTCAAAACTTCAGTCCAGCATACCGGATTATAGATCTACCTAGTATAGAGTTATTTGTCAGGTTGATCCTTAAATATTTTCCTCTTCTAATTCCCTTTTATTCCTCTCTCTTTCTCTCTACTCTTCTCCTCTTCTTTTCTTCTTTCCTATAAGTTGCTGAAGACTTGAAATGATTGTCTTCTTCCCCAAATAGATGGGGTAGGTGCTAGTATAGCATCGACCACTTCTCTTTTCTACATTTGTTCTTTTCTAAGAGTGCTTATGCTTTTCCTGTTTACTTATCATAATTTCTTTTAAAGTTTTCAGAAGGAGACGTTCTCACATTCTAATGGGTTTAATATTAAATTTCTAAATTTGCTTTTAAAATGAGGTTGGTTTGTAAAACAGAAGAAAACATGTGTGCAGATGGAGTTGGTATTACAGAGGCTAATAGAGAATAATAACATTTTAAAGATGGGAACTCGACAAGTATTTAGTATCTAGGGACAAATGATTCTAGTACACTTTGGGCAAGGAAATCCATTCAGTTCATATGGGAGATAGATTTAGTTTTCAGATGTTCCTCCTTGTAATTAGTAATAAGTTTTGGTTCAAAGAATGAGAAGAAAACAGGAAATGCAAGAAAAGAATCTCTAATCTGTGATATAAAACTGTTTTGGAAAAAGCTATTGCCACTTTTTTTATTATTGTAAAAAAAGTAAAATATCAGGTCAACATGTAAGTTGTTTACAAAAGAAAAAAGCAGTATTATTTTCTTCCTTATAATTGGTATTGATATTTCTACATATCGTAAGAGGTAGCATTTGTTCGTATCCTATAAGCTATCTAACAGGCAGACAATTGGGTATTCTGATTTCTGCCAAGAGTGGTAATTAGAATGTAAATATACATTTGAGCATCATCAACTTTTAGGTGATGTTTTATTAAAGCCACGAAGACAAGATGAAATTACTTAGGGAATATATAGAAATGTTTATATTTTTGTTATTTTTTTATTAGTTATTAAACAGATTGAGAGAGAAAGTGATTAATCAACTAGGTAATTGGTGTAATTCATCATCAAAGAGAAATGAGTAACTAGAGAAACCATAGGGCAATAGAAGTATCAAAGTAAATCTACCTGGGATCAAGTAGAGAGAATAGGACTACTATTAAAATGAAGTGACCCCACCCCAAACTTTTAGAAGTGATTCAAAAGGCTGACATTCCTTTCTGAAGCTAACCTTTGATATATGACTAGATTTACTATTTATTCAAATAGTCTTGCCTAAGAGAAAATTGGGGAAAAAAAAAAAGAACTATTCATGTTGTCTTTGCCTCAAATGAGATAAATTCTAAAATGTGTTTATATTTTACAAGTTCATATTCTATTCCTAGTGATCAATTCAAGTACATAACTTCAGGACTCTGTTTTTCTGACCCTCTATTCTAGTCTGATCCTTCCCACCCTTATACTCATTTCCTTCAGATTATGTCTCAGCTTCTCAGTAATTCCAAAAGGGGATAAACATTCCCATTTTATGTGCAGCAAAATGCCAATAGATTGATTTTTCCTACAATAACCAAAAGAAAATAAAAAAGGTATCCCTAAATATGCATGTATAAAAACCCTTAAATAAATGAAACATTAAAGAAATGCAGCCAGTTAGTTGTAAAAACTTTTCCTTCTTTGTTTTAAAATGTTTGTTCTACCATCTTTTTTCCTTTAATTTAAATAATTTGTTTATTTGTATTTACATTTCATGATTGCACATCTTCACAGCTTGCGGCACGGTTTTTCCCAGCCTGAATGCAATATATCTCCATAAAGTCAAAGATGTTACCATATACAACATCATCAACAGTTAACTTTCCTTTCTTCTGTCTGCTAAGACTTTTGTTTTTCCTGAGCCTCTCAAAACCCACCCCCTCCCACACATTCTTTGGTATCTCTTGCCTTTATACCTTTTACTCTTTTAGTTTCAGCCATGGAGTGCAGATGATCAGTATGTATTAATCAGGGTCATACAATGTCTGTCTTTTATAGTCGGACTTGCTTTCCTTAGTATTAAATATTTTATATTCATCTACTTTGTTTTAAATGAAAGGGTTTCATTTATTTTTTTTATGACTGAGTAGGATTCCATAATGGCACATTTTTTTTTTTTCAATCCAATCAACTGTTCTTGGGCATTCAGGTTGATTCCGTGTTTTAGCAATTATGGGTAATACTGCAGTAAACATGAATGTGCAAGTACATTTCCAACCGAGCATTTTCTTACATTTGGAGTAAATATCTAGGAGTAGTATTACTGGGGTGTATGGTAGTTTTATTTGCATGCTTTTTGAGGAACTTCCATATTGTTCTCCACAGACGCTGTTCTAATTTACTTATCCACCAACAGTGTAGTCTTTTGGTTCTATCTTATTTTGTATGGAATGACTGATTTTTTTATAGTAGTAGAAACAGCAGTAGTAACAATATAAACAGTAGTAGTAGAAAAGATAGTGATTTAGATACACAATGTCATGATTCAACTGAGAATAGTTAAGGTCAGCCATGAAACACAGTCATGAAGCTTTCAAGAGTCATGGCAGAGAAATATGGATAGTACCGTCTTGACCATGTCTTCATCCAACTGAATTTGGTTTATTCCGGCTCTTCAAAGCTTTAGGCCTCAAACTCATCTATAAATTGTGAGTGAATGAATTAGAAGGTGACTTTCATCTTAAATTTGTCTCCAAACTTATGAAATGCTATCACAGAAAGTTAAGAATCTGTCATAACTCTATTTCTATCTAACTTCATAATATAGTACTTGAATATTAATTACATATATATATGTATATATATATATATATATATATATATGTATATAAAATATATAAAACACTGTGGTTGGAAAAGTTTACTGGATCCCAATTCTTACTTCATTCCTTCAGCTTAATGAAAGGTAACTCCTTAAATCATGTTTATTCTTAGCCATTTTGACTGGGATTAAGTGGTACCTCATTGTGGTTTTGATTTTCATTTCCCTTATGATAAGAGATGTTGAGCATTACTTCATATGCCTTTTGGCCATTTATATGGCTTCCTTGGAGAGTTGTATGTGTACCTCTTTTACTTATCTTTTAATTAATTAATTAATTAATGTATTTATTTTGTGAATAAATTGCTTAGGTTCCCTCTATATTCTAGTTATCAGTTCATTATAGTTTGAGGTTTATTGTTCAGATCGTTGATCCATTTTGAGTTGACTTTTGTTAATAGTGAGAGATAGGGATCAGTTTCATTTTTTCTGCTGATGGATATCCAGTTTCTCCAGCACCATTTGCTGAAGGGACTTTCTTTTACCACTAGTCATTTTGTGCCTTTTATCAAAAATGATTGACTATATGTTTGGAGTTTATTTCTGGGTTCTCTATTCTGTTCCATTGGTCTACCTTCCAGTTTTTGTACTGGTAATATCTTTGACTTGACCGATATACACTGTACGCATGCCGGGAAAAACAATTTTATATTTTGTAAAGGTGTACAGTACTTAAATGTAAACTTTTTCTCTTTTTTTATTTTTTTCATTTTTAAAAATCAACTACTATGTGTCATTGCAACATACCAAATAAATTTTTCCAACCTTAATATACTGTATATTGGTTCAATCAAAGATATTACCATATCACTAGCAAAAAGCAACTCAATTGTAAACTTTAAAAAGAAGTAATTAAAAAAATGTTTATTTGTGCAGTAATCTGCCTTTAGACATTGCTTAGAGGCAACAACTTTTCACTGCTCCACTTAGAATGAGTTAGGTTGGCTTCACTTCTGAAGTTAATAATTAGCTTAATTATCAAATGTGAGATATGCCCACTCACAATTCTGAATTGATGATCACTCTCTGCTGATATTTTAATTGAGACCGTCAACCAGAAAACAAACCCATGATTTCTATGCTTCTTCACCAAACGGTGGCTAACTGTCAGAAACAAATGTTCTGAGACAAAAGAAGAAGTACATTTCCAACCGAGCATTTTCTTACATTTGGAGTAAATATCTAGGAGTAGTATTACTGGGGTGTATGGTAGTTTTATTTGCATGCTTTTTGAGGAACTTCCATATTGTTCTCCACAGACGCTGTTCTAATTTACTTATCCACCAACAGTGTAGTCTTTTGGTTCTATCTTATTTTGTATGGAATGACTGATTTTTTTATAGTAGTAGAAACAGCAGTAGTAACAATATAAACAGTAGTAGTAGAAAAGATAGTGATTTAGATACACAATGTCATGATTCAACTGAGAATAGTTAAGGTCAGCCATGAAACACAGTCATGAAGCTTTCAAGAGTCATGGCAGAGAAATATGGATAGTACCGTCTTGACCATGTCTTCATCCAACTGAATTTGGTTTATTCCGGCTCTTCAAAGCTTTAGGCCTCAAACTCATCTATAAATTGTGAGTGAATGAATTAGAAGGTGACTTTCATCTTAAATTTGTCTCCAAACTTATGAAATGCTATCACAGAAAGTTAAGAATCTGTCATAACTCTATTTCTATCTAACTTCATAATATAGTACTTGAATATTAATTACATATATATATGTATATATATATATATATATGTATATAAAATATATAAAACACTGTGGTTGGAAAAGTTTACTGGATCCCAATTCTTACTTCATTCCTTCAGCTTAATGAAAGGTAACTCCTTAAATCATGTTTATTCTTAGCCATTTTGACTGGGATTAAGTGGTACCTCATTGTGGTTTTGATTTTCATTTCCCTTATGATAAGAGATGTTGAGCATTACTTCATATGCCTTTTGGCCATTTATATGGCTTCCTTGGAGAGTTGTATGTGTACCTCTTTTACTTATCTTTTAATTAATTAATTAATTAATGTATTTATTTTGTGAATAAATTGCTTAGGTTCCCTCTATATTCTAGTTATCAGTTCATTATAGTTTGAGGTTTATTGTTCAGATCGTTGATCCATTTTGAGTTGACTTTTGTTAATAGTGAGAGATAGGGATCAGTTTCATTTTTTCTGCTGATGGATATCCAGTTTCTCCAGCACCATTTGCTGAAGGGACTTTCTTTTACCACTAGTCATTTTGTGCCTTTTATCAAAAATGATTGACTATATGTTTGGAGTTTATTTCTGGGTTCTCTATTCTGTTCCATTGGTCTACCTTCCAGTTTTTGTACTGGTAATATCTTTGACTTGACCGATATACACTGTATGAATGCCGGGAAAAACAATTTTATATTTTGTAAAGGTGTACCGTAATTAAATGTTTTTTCATTTTTAAAAATCAACTACTATGTGTCATTGCAACATACCAAATAAATTTTTCCAACCTTAATATACTGTATATTGGTTCAATCAAAGATATTACCATATCACTAGCAAAAAGCAACTCAATTGTAAACTTTAAAAAGAAGTAATTAAAAAAATGTTTATTTGTGCAGTAATCTGCCTTTAGACATTGCTTAGAGGCAACAACTTTTCACTGCTCCACTTAGAATGAGTTAGGTTGGCTTCACTTCTGAAGTTAATAATTAGCTTAATTATCAAATGTGAGATATGCCCACTCACAATTCTGAATTGATGATCACTCTCTGCTGATATTTTAATTGAGACCGTCAACCAGAAAACAAACCCATGATTTCTATGCTTCTTCACCAAACGGTGGCTAACTGTCAGAAACAAATGTTCTGAGACAAAAGAAGAGAA